>NC_073691.1:40869031-40931796 GCF_029784155.1 Uranotaenia lowii
CCCATTTTTTAAAACCAAAACACACACATAGGATCTCAGTGAAACTTCATGTAACTTTTGAAGAGATCTAAATTCTACCTTAAGACTAAATCGTACATCTTTCAAGGATGTAATGGCTAGCATCTTACTAATGCTAACACCACCAACCTACAGAAAGAGTACTATGTATGCCGTGACCTAGACTTGATCTCATGACCTCTGGTTTAGAAGACTTGAACGCTATCCTAACGGTCGGCTACAAGGCCAGGTCTATAGATAAAATAGCGCGGATTCATCCGGCATGGGTGCGTGCTAGAATAAATTCTGGCAACCATAGTTCAAACGTCATCTGTAATGAGCAAGATTGTTTCAACATCTTGCTAAGACATAATAGGACACACTATTACTTCAAAATTAAAATGAACTTGCTATTAGTCAAAAAATTATGACTTAGAAATTAACAACTAGTTACAGGGCAAAATCTTTTTAGCCCTCATAAAGGCTTCGTTTAGTACCTTCTCCGATTCGGGACCATGTTCTTGCAACATCAGCATCCGGCGGCTACTCCGGCTGCTACTAGACCGGGACCTCTAGACCCTGGACCAAGGACATCACCAGTGTTGTATGTAAGGATGTTTGCTCCAAGGCGAAACGAGGCAAGGCAAAGGGCGCTCACACAAGCTTGTAACACTAGAGCCTCACCTAGTTAGTCAGTTGCTGTGTTATGTTTGTGTACCATGGCCGGCTAGTCCAAGCCAAGCAAAGTCAAGCCATCGTCAGCCAGCCAGCCAGCCGCCCGGAGGGAGCTGGACCTGTAGAAGTGGAAAGTTTGTCGATTGCCAGTAAACATTAGCTTTATATGGTATGCTCCAAGGAACACAATATCCCGGCCCACACCCACCCACACACACCGCGTATCGATTGGGCTAACTTTCTCGCCTTACTAGGGGACAACGACGGGGAAAACCTTTTGCAACAAGAAGCAGAAGCAGTCCCGGTGCACCCAGCAGCAGCAGACTGTCGACAACAAACCGAAACCGATGCGATGCTGCGATGGGAAAGATGAGAGGAGTCCCGAGACGCACATCCGGGACTATTACGGGACTACTACTGAGACTAACAAGTAGAAGGTAGTGATGGCATTCAAACAGTTCGACTTTGTTAGCTAGATGGCTGTTGGCCGGCCATTCAGCAGTCAGCAGATTGAACTAGCTGGGAACAACTTGGACCTTACTCCATGGCTAGGCCATGGTGGGGAAGGCCCCCGGTTAAGGAATGAGGCGTAGCGCTCCAGAAAAGTTTAACGCTTCGGATGGTTCATTCTTCCGTCGACTTGGGATTAATGAAGGCAAAATTTTTGATGCATTTATTACCGTTTGGAGCAAACGAAGCGAATTTACGAATTTTCGGGATAAAGTTTTCGGATATGCTCTTTATACGAGAGAACTCACTCGTTGGAGGATTTTTGAAGAAAAAATCAATTGCTTTTTTGAAATACCATTACTCAGATCAGAAGCTGCAATATAACTACTTGACTTTCGTTCAAATTTTTGAGAGATAATTTGAAAAGGTGAAAAGGTACTTGACAATACTAACAGGAAGAATAATCTTCTTGATACTCAATTTTAGTGTGAGAACATTGCATTTTTTTTGAAACAGAAAGTTTTAAATGAAAATTTGAGGATTGAGTTATTGCTTTTGGGCATATTGATTTTCTTTTCATGAAAAATGTTTTTTTTTACGTGTATATTAGGGTGGCATTGGCCCCAAAAACTTATCTTTGCGAAATTTCAACTCAATTTGACTTTATTTAGAAGTACCTCAAAACGCTCAAAGTTTCATTTTTTTTACTCTCAAAAAATTTAAAAGAGGTAACTAAAGGAAATCGGAAAATCGATATTTTATTTTTGGTTTCAATTGACTGAAAAATGCATGAATACACATACACATTACATTTATACACTTATACACTTCAATTGTTGATTGCTGAATCCAAAATCAGAGTTAAAAAATTGTCTTAAATCTAAATACCACACCAGAATAAAAAATATATTTTTCGAAAACTTTACGGTATCTATAATCATGTAAAAAGAACACATGAAAAAAAATTTCGACTTGATAGCCAGAAAAAAATACTGAACGTGTTGAATGGATTATATCATGTGGTTTGAAAAATTCATGAGGTTTGAGAGGACAGCTGGAAATTGCAAAACAAAGCGAGCTAAGAGGACAGTTTTCAACCAACTACAACTCAAGCGAAATGAGAGGAAAAAAAAGAAGTAGCAAAAGAGAGTTGAGAGGACAGTTTTGAAAAAAAAAATTATTCAAGCAATTTGAGTGGGCTACTTAGAATTGTTACAAAAAGTGGATGAGAGGACCATTTTGAGAAAAAAATCAAGCACGTCAAGAGAACAGCTTGGAAGTGCAACAAAAGCGATTTGATAGGACAGCTTTGAAAAAAAAAAAAAAACAATTTAAGTGAGTTGAGAGGACGACTTGAAATTGTTACTCTAAGCGAGTTGAGAGAGTAGCTTTTGAAAAAGGCAATTCAAGTGAACCTTAGAGGACAGCATAGAAATTTAAAACAAAAAGAGTTGAGAGGACAGCTTTGGAAAAAATACCGTTCACGCGAGTTGAGAGGCCAGTTTTGGGAAAAATACAATTTCAGCATGTTGAGAGGACAGCTTTTGAAAAAGCAATTCAAACCAGTTGAGAAAACAATTTAGAATTGTTCCACAAAGCGAGTTGAGAAGACTGCTTCTGTAAAAGGGAAATCAAGTGATTTGAGAGCAAAGTATGAAATTTTAATACACAGCGAGTTGAGAGGACAGCTATGAAAAAAAAATTCAAACAAATTGAGAGGACAGTTTTGAAAAAAAAAAACAATTCAAGCACGTTAAGAGGACAGCTTAAAAATGTAGCACAAAGCGAGTTGAGAAGACAGCTTCGGAAAACAATACAATCCGAGCGATTTGAGAGAACAGTTTTAGAAAACAAAATACAATTCAAGCACGTTGAGAGGAAAGCTTGAAAGTGTAGCATTTAGTGAGTTGAGCGGACAGCTTTAGAAAAAAGTGAATTGAAGCGAGTGGAGAGAACAGCTTCGAAATGTTATAAAAAGCGAGTTTAGAGGACAGCTTTGGGAAAAAATTGAATTAAAGCTAATTGAGAGGACAGCTTAGGATTGTTATGCAAAGCGAGTTGAGAAGACAGCTTTTGAAATAGTACTATCCAAGCGATTTAAGAAGACAGCTTTAAAGTGTAGCACAAAGCTTGTTGAGAGGACAGCTTTGGAAAAAAGCTCAAGCAAGTTAAAAGAATGAAAATATGAAAAAGAATTTGAATGAAAATCAAGAGCATTTGAAGACAGCGTCAAACGTTAAAAGGAAGCGACTTGAATGAAAAAAATCCTAACTTAAATAAAGATAGAATAAGATTTGAAATGAAAAAGATAGCTTATTAGTTGAATAATGCAGATCGATTGCTTTGAAAGGAAAGCTTGAAAACTGCTTTGAAAAAGACAAAAACATGGAATTGCAACGAGTTTAGATAATAGCGTAAAACATTGTGAAATCAATAGAATATTCGGTCAGGCAAGCGGATTGAGACAGCTTTAATTTTTTTTAAAAATGAGGCGAAAGAACATTTATTTTTACTTTAAGAAAATCAAAATCAAGTTGGATGTATCGAGCAATGCAGCATGCCTTTTAAAATTTCTAGATACTAGAAATCAAATTCAAAAAGAATTATAGTAACTTTAGTAAAAACATTCGTTTAACAACTTCATTAAAAACTTAATTTAAATTTGAGAATAGTTTTTTTAACAAATTTGAAATAAATATAAAACTATATTAAATCAGTTTTTCAAACAATTGCAGAAAATTTTGAGAAAACTATGAGACTTTGTCAGGAAATTACCTGACGATTTTGAAACAATTAGAAAAGAATTTTCAGACATCTGTTTAGGATTTATAAGTCAATTTGAAGTAATTCCTGGACAACATGCTTAACATCATTTGATCAAGCTTTAAACAACTTCTAAAGAATTTTTAATGCTTTTCTCAAACAATTTTGATAGTTTTTATTTTAGAAATTTTGAGAAAACCTCATACCAAATATAAATTTCTTAAAATATTTAGAGACAATTATTGTGACAATTTTAGTTTTATTGAGTACAGATTTCTTGATGTTTTTCAAAGTTGTTATACGACATAACGAATTTTGAGACAGTATATTTGAACAATTTTCAGACATTTGATTATTTTTACAATTGGAAATAATTTTCAAGTTAACGTTGAACTCCTCACTGGAAAAGAATCAATTGTTTATTTTGAAACATATTTTAGACAAGTTTTACACATTTTGGAAACAATATTCTATTTTAAAGTCATTAAGAAACATTTTTGAGATTTTTGGGCAGAAGTTTTGAATAATTTTTGAGAAGAGTATTGGTTCAATAATACCATGAAAAGTTTAGGACGTTGAAATTCTATTTTGATTTAGTTTTCGAAACATTTTCAGATAGTCTTCGAGCTCAATCAGGGATGATTCTCATGAAATAAGGATGCAATTCTCAGATCGTTAGCCACAAACATGTGATTCTATATTGACAATTTTGACGGTTTTTTAAACAATCGTTTTATGATTTGAAAACGTTTGCCGGTAACTAAAAAAGGTCTCAGATAATCTTAAGATAATTTTCTTTTACATTCAGACTATTTCCAAATGGTTTTGGAATAACTTCAGGCAATGCCATTTTTAAGGAAATATTCAGTTGAATGTTATTGTTTTTAGTCTTCTTTGAGAAAATTTAACGACAGTTCTGTCACATTTTATAGAAATTTATTATATCAAGACTATCGATCAAATATGATTTAGATTAATGTTACAACATTTTTAAACCTTAAGATAATTTAAATAAAATTTGTAGTCCATCTGAGATCGTTTTTGTACATTTCTATATTTAGACAGTTTTCAGAAACTGTTCGAAATTCAAGACAATTTGAGAACAAATTAAGACACTTTCAAAACTTCAAACCGAATATTGTGATATGTTTTAAGACAATTTTAAGATTGTAAGACAATAAAACTACAATTTTTTAGGATATTCCCAATAATTTAAAGTTAATGTGAAGAACTTTTGAAAATTATGATGTTTATTTTTTGACAGCATCGAAAAAATTGTCAATCGATACAATATTCTTAAAATGATAATTTTTGCTTGTCATGATTTTCTGTTACATTCAGAAAACTTTTTAAACAATTTCAAAAACATTTTAGGACTGCTTCAGGTCAATTCTTAAGTCTGTATGGAGGTTATTTTGAAATGAATGAACGACAAATGAAAAACAAGTTGAGGACAATTTCGAGACTTTTTACGGTTTGTAAATAAAATTATGAAAAAATGTGTTTTTTTTTAATCAAGATACTATTTTAAGGCACTTTTTGTTAAAGTTTTGATCATTTTGTGACAAATTTTAAATTTTTATTTAAGAGGGCATTTTCAATACGTTTGTAAATAATTTGGAGACTATTCAATGACAATTCTTCATTTTATAGTAGAAAGAATAAAATATTCTAGTATTATCTTAATTGAAATTTTAATTTTCCTAGCTCAACTAAGAATATTTAATTTGTTCAAAAAAATGTTAGTTTTTGGGTGACGGAAAAGTTCAATTTTTATGTATAAAATATTTTTTTTTCATTTTTTTTTTTATTAAAAGCAAAACATGCAAACTGGTCAATAGTGCTTTTTTCTCCTATCTCTCGAAAGGGTTTTATTTACTGTCCCCCGATATGCTGACAAACTTTGCGCTCCCAAAATTTACTGAAATTTTCCAATATCTCCATTTCATATTTGATTCGATAAAACATTGACCCTTATCTGGCGAAACGGCGAATGTCGACGGCAACCGGGAGAGAAAAGAAAAAAAAAGAATTTGATTTATTCATTCAACTTTTATATTTACATTCATCTTTTCGGGGATTCAGGGAGCAGGTCAGCCAAAAATGCAAAAGTATCCTGGACAAGCAAATAGACCTGTCTCGTCCAACACACAAACACACATATACACACATTCACTCATTCAGCCATGGTTCACAAAATGTACGGAAAAGCATACAAACTGGGCTCGGACTCTGGCTTTCACTCGCTGCTGGGTGACACCCCATATCGGTGCATAAATAACGGATGCTTCATATTTCATATTAATAAAAAATTTATTCGGCACATATTTTCCGCATGCATACATTCCTTTTCCCGTCGGCCACATCTGGTGGCGATCGGGCGAGGATTTTCGTCCGGTCCTACCGTCCATTCCGTTCCGTTCCGTTCCGATTTCATTGACCACCAACCTTCCAATTCTCCAGCTTTAGCGCATTGAATTGTCCAACTGAACTGATTCATCCTTTTACATGAACTGCAGAGAGGACATTCTGCGACCGTGGAGACCGAAAACAAAAAATCATCGACCACTCACTGATCTTTGGGAAAATATTCTAGTGGCAGAAATGCTTTGAGCCGATGAAAAATTGTTCCGAAAAGTTTAAGAAAATTTAAAAACTTAACTGATAACAAAAAAAAATCAAAATAATCAACAAACAAAAATACTAATAAGTTAAATAGAAAGCACAACTCAAAGAATGAAAGAAGAAAAATAACCACAAAAAATAAACAGTTTTTAAAAAATGTTTTATAAGTATCAAAGTTACCAAAAAAGAATTCGAAATATTTTAATGATTCATTTTTGTAATAAAATTGGAAACCTACACTAGGATTATTTTCAAAATTAAGATTGTATTTTTATATCTTGTTCATCACTATTTGTTGAAAGCCGAAAATCTGTTTCTGTGTGTGACAAAGTTGATGCGTTATTCATACTAACATAAGCTTAAATATGAGGTAAAAGAAGTCATGAGTTGTTCCTATAGGGGCTAAAGATAATGGAAGCAAACCCCTCCCACAAATGGAAAAACGCGTTAAAAAATTAACGAAAACTCTTTAACTTTTTCTAGTCGGTATACTCTTGAATTTTAAAAATTTCCCACTCCGTGACAATTTTTCTCAAGCAAACTGGGTTTTTTTTTAATTGAGCTGATAGATTTCCCAATTGTTGCTTAAGAAGCGTAGGACTTCTAACCTCCAAACTCAATTTTCGCTGAAAAATTCACAGAAGTTTAATCTTATGATTACATACCACTTAAGTTCTTCGAATAACGTTATCATTTAGGAACATTTTTTTCTCCAAAAACTCCATAACCACATAGGCTAAATTACAAAATTTCAGTACTTTTTCGGTTGCAACTATTTAACCCTTTTGTCGATTTCTTGTCGTTTTTCCAACCACGCCTTTAGACGTGTTTTGTATTGCTTCTTTTCTACATAACATCATATTTGTTAAAATATGAAAACCAGAATGGTAGGAAGTTATAAACTCTAACTGTCAATAGCAATTTTAGTTCGAAAAACACATGGACCAAGGATTTCCGATGCGACCAAATTTATATTTTTCCGAAAAAAATAGATCCATGTTTATTTTTTTCATGTTAAGATTTTCTTATATGTTGCATTTGATAACTGCTTGTCAAACAGTTGCCATTAGTATGGATTGTAAGATTAACATATTTCGAATCATTCAATCCGTTCAGAACTTGTTTAGTAGTGTTAATATTCAGTTATTCATTTTTTAAATTTTTCTTTCATAAAGTAACAAATTGAAGATGGACAAGTATAACATAGAGAGGCAACATTTTTTTTTTTCAAATATTATTCCGTTGCCTGTGAGATATAATTTTAAAAAAAATTAGAAGCCTTAATGTAAAGAGAATTAACTTGTGATTTTCTTGAGGTTACCTTCATATAAATTTCAATTCTAAATTTCTCGATACGCATTTCATTGCAAGTTCTCGATGTTCAGTTTGGAACATTTTTGATGGAGGCTGATTGATGGCTTCGTTTGTTCTTGCCTCCAATTGCTCTGGTGTACTTCAAATACTTATATTTCTATCCAATCGAATCAAACAGTTTAAAATTATATTTTTTTTTTTCGTAATTGGTCTAAGGTTTTCTGTTGTTTCAAGTATTTTCAAGATCGAAGAAATAATTTATTCCAAGTCAAAATATTGTTTGAAAACACATTTACATTTGAAAAAAAATAATAGAATTTTGATTTCAGAAGGTATCATTACTCATATTTTGAATTCATTATCAGCCATCATTGATAAATAAGTCATGGAATTCTAAAATGAATAATAGCATGAAATTCATTGTGTGTGTTCGTTTTAAACTCAAATTTGGTAATACCATTATACATAATATGAAAACATAATTTAAAAATCATATTTAAAATTTTGTTTCCAAACTCGATTGACCCTACTCGACCAATCAACACCAAGCAAATCGTTCATATTATTTCCAGACAATTCATTCAAGGATAAATTAAATTAAAAGTTTTAATCGAGTTTTAGATTTGATAGAAAAAAAGTTCATAGATCATTTCAATTGCAGTTAATTAAGACTCTACATTGAAGAATAGAATAAACCATTTACACAAGATAACAGGAGTTTTGGTGTCTTTGTTTTAATAACGGTTTTGAAAGATTTTGGCTTCATGAATTCAAATATTCAGTCAGATTTTGCTCTAATATTAAAAAAATTAGCAACTTTTTCTGAATTGTAGCTAAAACAAAAAAAAATCTTATTAAAACTTAAAAATTATTCAAAATCTGTATTTATTATCTTTTGATTCATGAAGAACCAAGAATTTTCTTCTATTTTCTAATTTCAGAGATTTAATGCTTTAGTTATCTGAAAATGTAATTCTTAGAAAATTCATTTGAAAATAATATCACTATTTTATTCATGATATCAAATTGACGTTTGAGATTTTTTGACATGAATGATTTTTATTTTAATCTATGTAAAAGATTGCAAAACGTTTGGCTTTCAAAAGATTTGAGATTAATTTCTTTTAATATCTTAGAAATTTGGTTTAATTACTGTATAATCGTAGAACTGTTGAAAAAATCAGAAAGAAAATTTATGAATCTTTTTCTCTGGAGTCAATATTACACGCAGCCATCGAGAAAGTTCTACATTTTACTTTTTTTTTATAAAATTTCACAAATTTTTCAACATTAGACGCCGATCGTGGCCTAGAGGATAGCGTTCAAATCTTCTAAGCCAGAGGTCGTGAGATCGAGTCTCGGTCATGGCATACATAGTACTCTTTCTGTGGGTTGTTGATTTTAGCATTAGTAAGATGCTAGCCACTGTATCCTTGAGAGATGTACGTTTTAGTCTTAGGTAGAATTTGGATCTCTTCAAAGAAACATGAAGTTTCACTGAGATATGCGTTTAAAAAAAAAAAAGAATATTGTCATATAAATCAAAATAAGGTCTTACATTTTTTCCGTCAGTATGATTTTTTTTGCCTTATTCTATCAGAAATTGATCCATATGTTTTTTATTATTTCTCGAAAATTGTTGAAATTTTTTTTTGATATTTTGCCCTTCAAGGAATAAAAAAAATTTTTCATTTTATATCCTCTTTGTTGCCAATTTGTTTCTATTCCAAATAAGTTATTATTATTTCATTACACTAAATTCTTATTAAATAAAGTTTTAATATTAATAGATAAATTGAGATTTATAAATAAAATTGTTTTACCAGAATATATAACAGATTCTTTAAAAAAAAAAACAATTAGTGTTTTAAAATCAGGTTTAAGTGCATAGCAATTATATTGAAAAACTTATCTCAAATATAAGTTTTCCGAACAGGTAGTTGCAAAATAAGAATAATTTCTTTCGTGAGCTTTCGCTACGTCGTATGTATCAAAATGTTAATAATCAGTTTTATTACAGAAAAATACAAAAACTGACTAAACTAGCCGCAACCGGATAAGTTTTTCATAAATTTTATGCCAATTGCATCGTTGATATAGTTCGCGAATGAAATGAAGATCTCAAAACGACTTGAATCGAAGCAAATAAAATCTTTTTCAACATTTTTTTTGCACGGGAAACATTAGATTCGCAGATTTTTGTTATAGCAAAGAATATCGAAAAAAGCTTGAATTTTAAAATTGGTTTATAAAGTATAAATAGCTTTTCTTATTTTAAAAATTATTCAAAACATCTCAAATTTAGTTCAATGTTTCAAATTGGTGGAAAAGGGTAGTTTGCAGTATTTTTCTTGCCCTCTATCATTCTTTCATAGTTGAGGTTTATTCAATAGATATAAAAGTTCTTTGTATTGGTCGATTATTGAAAAATTGCAAAATATACTCCCACCCCTTTGGGACCGTGCCTGATAGAAGTCCAAAAAGGACTCCCATACACAAATACACAAACATACATTATCTAAGCTCATCAGCTTTTTCAAGCTCGACTGTACTGTATGAAAATTACAATAGAGTAGAGGGTGCCCCACATAAAATTGCATAACAGTAAAAATGCTATTTAAAATTACCTATTTTTTCGATTTTTATTCAAACTTTCAGACAATAAATTGTAAAATATTTGTTATCTTTTGGTATACGTATTACCTTCATTGTAACTCAATACCATACTCGTAACATCGTATATTCGGCCCAACTCTACCCAAAAGATTTTGTGCAACATCTGTAGGCAGCTTGTTCTTTACAAAAACTCACTTTTTCGTCATTTCTTCTTCATTATTGACACTCCTGACTTAAACCTCTATATCATGGGTGGCCAAACTATGGAATTCAAGTAGAACCGGTTTGGTACTGATAAATCTCTCTGAAGAACGACTTTTTTCGCATAATTTTCACTTAAACAAGGTGCTATGATTTTAAAACAATCAAATTCGTATAATCCTGTTTATAGAAGGCTATTCCAATAAACTTTTCAAATCAAGATACAGAATAATTTGAAATGAGTTGGATTGAGTTGAGCCTGAGGTCTTTACTTTGAAAAATCAATATTATTTATGATATAACTTAAGTTCGTTAAACAAACAAACTGTTTTGATAATTTTTGCAGAATTTTTCTGTGATTTCTAGAAATGTTTTATATGACGAAAAGAAAGCTAACTTGTGAAGTGTCAAAAGTTTGTGAAGCTTACTTTTTGCGGGTCCATTCCATTCTGCGGTAATTTTTAATTTGTCTATCAAATTATTCCAAAGCAAACGTTGATCTTGAAAAGTTTAGCAAATAAGTAGTCATTTTTAATATATTAAGACCATAAAATTGACTTAATGTCCATTTTAGTCACGCGATTTGACATTTCTGAGATGGATAAAACGAGGAGGTTTCCAATCCCTTGAAAATAATGACGTTAATTTTTAAATAATTTTTCAAAATAAGGTAAATTTGTAAAAATATGCAAGTAACAAAAATGATTTTTTAGAATAAATCAATTGGGGAGAGTGGGAATACTTGATCCCCTTTTATTATTTTCATCATATCTTTTTGGAAAAATTCAGCAACTCGCACTCTTTTACATTTTCTAACAGCGTGTAACTTCAAATTTCTATGCTCCAAAAATTAGAACGATACTTGAACCCGTAGATGAACTAGAAGCATTTTCGTGGGAGTAAAAAAATGCGATATTTTTGAAGTTATGGGAGACTTGATCCTTTACTCAGGAAGCCCTAATCCATGAAAAAAATCAAACAAAACCCCAAAATAGAATGTTGAGCTATTTATAGCTTATTCTCAACCCTTATAACATTCCATACTTACGGGCGCAATTTTTTATAAACAAGAGAAAACCAATTAGTTTAGCCCTTTTTGACGTAGAATTACGTCTTACGGCAACACTATAGGGGGACAAATTGAAATTCGCAAACGGATCTCGCGTCACGAAAACTTTCCAACTCAAGGACATCATTTTTAAAAGACATATTATCTCTGCTCATCGTTGATTGGCTGGTAAAAATTAAAAAAAAACTCGGACGCCACGCCCCTTGCTGAGTCCTTGTCAACAAAATGTATAAAAACAAGGGGTCGCCTGCGAGCTGGGTTCAGTTTCTGTTTGCCCGTCGAGCTGAAAAGTTCTGCTGCGCTGCGATCTGCGTTTGGACCCCACCAGTGGTAATCCAACGCAGATATCGTTTCGCAGTTTAGCTCAATGGCATTTGAGTAGAAGGACTAGCAGCAGAGGCGATCCGACAAGTGGCGGAGACATGTTGCCACGACATGCTGTCATGACATTATGTTGATTGTCATGACAGGTAAAATGTCAATTACTTGTCATTTACACATTTACACAAGATAATCAGCGCACTGTAACTACAACTTCACAATTACATTAAACTACACATATTTTACCGTACATTATTCTCGCAATTTATCGATACTTTCTCATTTTTACATTTCCATAACCTCTTTGACTTTCTCAAAACAAATCAAAGCACACATTTTACTCATATTTAACTAAACCTGACTCATACCTAACTTACTCTACTACACCCCTAACTCATATACACCCGTAACTCATATGCACCCTTAACTCATATGCACCCTTAACTCATATGCACCCCTAACTCATATACATCACATACATCATTCACACACATTCCACGCTCAGTCCACACACTTCACCCGTTTTCCCCATTACCATTTGCCAAAAATAGAAAGTCAGAGATAAAACTTTCTGTATGTGTTGGCCCTGAAAAGGGCCGTTTGATTGTTATAAATAAAGTCTTGAACTTAGCCGATATGACATTTCAGTGCACCTTTGCGCTAGCGATTGCTATACGGGAATGGGAATAGGCAACTCTAGAAACGCATGAGAGGAGCTTCCAGAAAACTGGTTTTTCTTTTGCACTGAGTCAAGCGTATGCGTGAAAGGCAACGGTGCCAGGTGTTAAACTTGCAAAGTGGGTACGTTTTTTTAGTACACTGATAATGATTTGTATGAATTTTTTTCTCTTCCGAATAGGCATTGATCACGCGTGAAAATGTACATTTAATGTGCATCTTTTTTATTGCACTGAGCCTGTTAGCTAGCGTGGAAGCTGTGTCAGGTGTTGATTTAGAAAAATATTTTTTGGATTTTGGGATAAAGAAACGATTAATGAAATAATCGATTGTTTGCAATTTTGTTTTTCTTCATCTTACTTTTTTCTCCAATCAATGAAAAACAAAAATTGCCTAGAAAAATTTATGCGAAAATTCAAAATTCCTTATCAAAAATAAACAACAGGTTTATTACCAGCACTGTATGCTTTTATCTCAAGCGTTTGATTATTCAAAGCTCGCATGTTCTTCGCATTGGTTGCATAAGTACCGGGCGCAATGCATCTCAGCGATAATGTATTGAGTTTTGATTGACGCCGTTTATCCGTATTTTAATATCGCCTTTGGGTATGCAACTGTTAAGTTAAGCAAACTGTTTTGTTGACCGTTATAGATAATTTTTATTAAACTGACTAGCTTAATTTGAGCTGCAAATTCAATATGAAAGCTGTCGGCATTGACATTGGACACACAGTATATGTATATTTTCGTCTACATTCATACATTTGTTTGTATGCAAGTATGCAGTTTTTTTCAAAAATATATTGACACAAAACCGGTTGTCGTAATTCTACGTTAACTTTGCGGTCGTCTCAAATACAACCTCTTCAACTTTTTCAGATAATTGATGGATCAATATTAGCTATTGGATCAAGGCCGGATTAAGGGGGGGGGGGGCAAAAGGGGCAATTGCCCCGGGCCCCCCGGCTCAGGGGGGGCCCCCCGAGGGAAAAAAAAGTTTTAACATTCCTTTAATCATACTACTTCAATTTCTACAAATCTATGAAAAAACTAGAAAATCGGAATGGCAATTTGAAATATAACAACTAAAAGGGCCCCGGGAAATAATATCTAGAATAGTTTTTCTCTTGCATAAGTTAAGGGGGCCCCCTAGAGTTAGCAGTGAAGAAGTTCTCCTGCATTTTGCGAGCTAAGAATAGCAAAATCTCGGTATTAAATTTTAAAAATTTCAACTCAAAATCTGGACAAAAATAATGTGAATCGAATTCGATACAGAAATTATGAAGAATATGAGCCAAAACAACTCAATTTTTTATATTTTTTTTATCGAAACATGTCAGTCGGGATATTCTGTAAAGAACAGGAAAAATTAAGAAAAACATCTCCTCATTTTCATTGCATACAAACGTCTTGCACATGATATTGTTTATTATTATTTAAACTTTCCAAGTAATGCTTACTGCACTAAACTAGGAGCTAATTTCGCCAAAACTGGCTCACTGTGCTACGAGAGAACAGAAAAACTTTATGATAAGCATTTAAAAATCTTACCTGCGCAGTATCCGGGTGAATACCGGGTATTATAATTATAGTTTTTCACTTTTCGATCATTATTATTGAAATTTCCGTTGATTTATAAATTCTCAACCCTTTTCCCTCCCAATTTTTGAAAATAAAATCTTAAAAAAAAAATACTGTAGTTGTCTAAATTGGACCAATCAACAGTACAGAGTTTCTTTATTGAATTTTCATCCCAATTTCGGTCTTAGACTTGAAATTCGTATTGAAACATTTTCAACTGATTTAACTAAATTTTTTTCATCTACTGAAGGTCAATATCCTGAAGTCAGAACATCATTTTTCAAATGGTCATTCTCGAATTATTATAAAAATGATCTCATAGTTAAGTTGCAAATATCATTGAGTGATTCTCTTAACACTTAACTTTTTTTGAGATTTTCAAGTCTTTTGTTGTTTCTTAAGTTACTGAGGTTCAGTTTCATGATTTTTCTGAATTTTGAGGACTCATGATTTTTTTTATGGTACTAAACTCATTTGGATTCCTTATCTGACTTTTTCAATGATAGCTGATTCTGTGTTTTAAATATTTAATCTCTAATCTCAATTTTTTTTCAATCGATCATTTTGGCACTTATATCTCCTTGGCTTTGAGGGCAGCGGATGAAATTTTTATCATATTAGGAATAACAATTTGGTAACAATTTTTTTATCTAATGAGAATCATATTCATAAACATTTCATGAAAACGTATTTTTGTGTTCGAAAGACATAAAGTTGAAATTCACATTTGGTGCAATTTCTGCTTTGGCTCTAAATGTTACTTTCAATCACTTATTTTAAATTTAATTCATATTTTGTTTCTCAAAACTTGATTTGAAATTACGATTTAGATTTGAGACACAGAATTTTGGTTCTGAATTTAACCTGATTAAAAGTTTGGAATTCTTTAATTCTTATATCTGTATCTCTATGGAATATATATTTAATTATTTTGTTTATTTTTTATTTCAATTTTGTATTCTATGTTTCAAATCTTCATGATCCTTCCCAATTATCATAAGGTAAATATTTCCCGATGAATCACAAACCAGATGATCAATGATGAAATGAAAATCATTTTAAATAGCATAGAGTTTTAGTTGGTGATAAGGATATTGAAAAAAAGAGAATTAAATTGAGCATTTTGCAGCTCAAATCAAAGCTTTCATTATCTAAAAATGTCTTAACTCTTCCGCAATGTTTGCTCCTGATTAATTAACAATTTTTTTGAAGGTATCAGAAACTATCTTCTGTGCAGACACCATGGCAATTTGAAGGCTATAAACTGAGCTTATATCCAGTTCTTTTACACGTTTAAAATGTTTTGTATTCTCTGGGATAGCATTTGAAAAAAAAAATCGAATCATAAGGGCCCCCCGAAAAAAATTGCCCCGGGCCCCCCGATGGCTTAATCCGGCCCTGTATTGGATAAATATTAGTAATCTCGTCATCAGCAATGACCACGATCCATTGAGAAGAAGAATATACCGGGATCATTTGTACCCATATATTAGGGATCAATTGAACCCAAAATCAACATTTTAGACAACTTTTTCTGATAAAAGTTGGGGGTTTAACATCGCTTTGAAAATATTGTATTTTGAAGTTCATTTTACACTTGAAAGATTGATGTATTGGAATAAATAATTTTGTTATAATATTTCCATGTTATGAACATTTTAAAATGATGAAAAAAGATCTTCAAGTCACATTTTGTGAAATTTTTCAAAAAAAGTTCAATAACCCAAAAACTTATTTTGTTAAATTTTTTTGAGCTTCAACCATTACTGTTTTGTTCCATTTGGCACATTTTTCTAGAACATTTGATCTTTGTACGACATTCCAGTTTGGAGATACAGCTAAGGAATCAAGTATCCCCAGGGATCAAGTAACCTCATTCTCCCCTACTTAATGTGACCTAGGCAAATGATAATTTAAAGCGTATTCAAAAATCTGTTATTATTTGTATTCTTTGAATACTCCAGAAAAATTTGTTTTTCTGACCCGCCAGAAAATGTTGGCCACTAATGCTCCATATTAAGGTTGCCAGAATTTTTAAAGCACGTATCCGGGCCGGACATTTGAGCTCAAAATTGTCAACAAAAATCAGAGCAATATCTAGGCTTATTGAATAAATCCGGGCAATAACCCGGGTTATATCCGGGCAACCAGGCCGGACCGGACTTTTTCATTTTTTTTATTAAATATCCAGGCAAACCCGGAGCAATCTGGCAACCTTACGCTATATCACAATTGTTTTTCAATCCATTCTAACACAATTTATAGTTTGGGAACCGTGTAATGTAACTCAATCATATTTTTTAGATAATACTCAACTACAACACTTCAATTTGTCGTTATTCAAAATCTAAAAGGATCCGAAAAAACATGCTTCGGAAAAAGACTGTCGATCAGCTATGGAATGCTCATAAACATTTCAGGCGGCAGCCATGAATTACGTAACGCAAAAAATGCACTATTTTAACCCCCTCCCCCCCGTATGTCACAAATCGTAAAGCTTCGACGTACCGCCCTATGATAATCACGTAAAGCTGAAAATGCCCCCCTCCCAATTTTCGCATGATTTTAAATACTGATTTTCTTTGGTAAGAAAAGATCTAAACATAAATTTTGTACATTCTTCAAAACGGAATTAACATCTATCGAAATTTTAGAACTCATTCATGATAGCTCTCTGATTATCTTATTACTAGTTGCTCTGTGCTTGTGAACAGATGATCTACCTTGTTTAGTTTATTTTGTTCAAGGAACATAACTTGTTATGCAAAATATATTCCACTTGGTAATATTCGTTGGAATATCCAAAATTGCATTAAATCAATTGAGAAAAATAGTAAAATTTCCGTCTTAAGGTTGAATTGAGTTCTTGGGGTAAATTAATAGCATATTCGGTTTTCTAACGGTTATTTCGACGTCCAATACACATTTTTAAAAGTCTATCTCAGAATCTTTATAGAGCTTACAAACCAGTTCAATCATGTTGAAACTTACAAATTTAGAGCTGATGTTGGTTTGCTCATCACTCTGCAAAAATTCCATGACATCAAAACTGCAGCGATTAAACTGAAACTCTTAAGGAAAAAATCGTTACGTAACGATGAGCATACCTCCCACCCTCCCCTATGTCACAATTCGTAACGCTCGAGCTTACTACCCCCTCCCTCCTAGGAGCGTTACGTAATTAATGGATGCCCCCTAAATGTCCATGATAGCTGAAGTTAGAAGCTTTACATTGCACACAAGGATAAATCTTTGTAAATTTTTTATCAGAATGACCACAAACATGTAGAAAAGTACTGTAAAAACTCTACTTTCCAATCAATGAAACGTCAAAATTATTAGAATCACACCAGCTAAACTTAACAAAGAAGATTGGAAAGTTGACTTGATTTGGTACAATTTCGCATCTTTAATTTTTTAAAATACGAAACACAGAGTTTTTGACGAATTTTCAAAGGTATCGCAGTGCTAATTCAATCACACCGCTAGAATTGCTATGAAATTACCTTTCTGGTGAATATAAATTTATTACGGATAACTCATGCTGAAATACTCAAAATCCAGTGCAAGGTTCAACTAAAGTCTTCGAAAATCTGAGAAATTGCAAACCGAAAAAAGTTCAAAAAACAGCTACCTTTGAAAATTCGCCCAAAACTCTGTCTTTTGTATTTTGACAGTCATACAATGCAAAAATGTGTTAAATTACGTCAACTTTCCAATCCACTCTTCAAAATTTATCTGGGGTGACCGAAACAATTTTGACGATTCATTGATTGATGAGCATAGATTTCACATCAGTTTTTTTACATTTTTGTGGTCATGATTGTAGAAAAATTGAAAAAATATATGTAAATATGCAATGTATAGCTTCTTACTTCAGCTTCCTTGAAAACTAGGTGAAATTTTTATGAGCATTCTGTAGCTGATCTACAGTCTTTTTCCGAAGCATGTTTTTCGAAATTTTTCTCCAACTTTGAATAACGGAAACCTGAAGTTTTGCAGCTGAATACTTTCTGACTAAGATATTACGTTACAAGTTTTCCAAAACTCTAAATTTGATAAAAATCGGTTGAGAAACAAGGGAGATATATTGGTTTTAGTCAGGGGTGTCGAATT
The DNA here is from genome assembly GCF_029784155.1 of Uranotaenia lowii. Taxonomy (NCBI): domain Eukaryota; kingdom Metazoa; phylum Arthropoda; class Insecta; order Diptera; family Culicidae; genus Uranotaenia; species Uranotaenia lowii. The sequence continues at coordinate 40,887,438 of NC_073691.1, forward strand.
GACACTCAAGGAACTCTAATGGGTAAACATTTCAGGGACGGATGAGGTTAAATAAGTTTTATTTTGATGGTTTTTCATTAATTATGCTTCTGAAATGAATAAACCGAAACGCTTCCTCTCTGCACAACAATTATTTAAATACTGAGTTTGTTTGAAATTTTCCACCTAAAATGCGAGTTTTTAACAATTTAATTTCAGTTTGTATAGTGGCTTCCCTTTCTTCGAGAGGGGAGGGCCTTCAAACTTCGTAGGAACAATTTTCGGTCCCAAAAATCTGTCCAGGTCAATTTTCACGTTATTCTGTTCAGTAGTTTCCGAATCCATTGAAGGCATAACAAGCTTTTTCTATTTAAGATAAGATAAAATTGCATATTAAAAATATATCTAAATTACAGAGCTGTTGTGAATTTTTTTTCAGTGTAACCAATTTCAGTTGAGACTTTGTTAAAAAAATTTAAATTGTTATTTTTTTGATTCATTTGTTTTGAGAAAGATCAAGTGAAAATTTGTTTTTCTTTTTTTCCAGTATTTTTTTCATTTATGAAGGCCTCTGAACACACGTTAACTTAAAATCGTTAACTTTGAAGTCTAGCGGGAAAAAATAAACATACAAACAAATAGAATCGAAAATTTTACTTATTTATTTGTGCCCTATAATCATTTTTTTTAAGTCAACAGTTCATTGGGTGGTAAAAAGTTTCTTCTACAGTATGACAAATTTTCAAAGATCTCGATTTTTTTATTTTTCTGAAAAAAGACCCTGTGCTATGTATGAAATTTTTCATTGGTTCTTTCAAACTAAACTCAGATACGTCATCGAGATACTTATTTACCCACAGTTCATTACACCATCAAAGCTCATTTGGTTATTTTTTTGAATTTTGATTTGTCTGTATAACGAACCAAACCCACCAGAGCATCGCAAAATCCATCCTAAAATATTTTTAAAAATAGTTTGTCATGCCGATTGCTGACACTGGGGAGACTATTTGTTTTTCGAGAAAGCTGTGTATGTATTTCCCAATATTGTCGCGAAAATCTCTGTGTAAAGGGGGGTCGGGTTTTGCATTTCCCGAAAATTTTCATTCAACAGAACTTGGAGTCGGCATGGTTCTGGTAGCTATGGCTCCTGATGTCGTGATGTGAATGGTACACAGTGCCGCTCAAATGGAAGGATCTACAGATTTTTTTTATATAGTTTGAATTATCATCATACATCTTAATTCATTAAAGTTTATTTTGGAGATATTTCATTCAGTAAATATGAAGAATGTCTCATCACTATAACGTGATCAAAATTCTGCAAGCCGGTATTTAGATTGTATTTTACAAATGGCCCAATATTGTAAACCACATCAAAATAAAAGCAGAAACTAAAAATCGACTCTATGTAGATTTTTCTCTGTGCTTTACAACAATTTGAAATTTATTCACCTTGTAAATCAAAGCAATTTTCGTATTTTGAATTTTTTCATCAAATAAAATGTATATAATATTTTGAAAGTTTCTTGTTAAACAAGCAGCTTCCGAAGTAAATCTTCCGGAACGCTGATTGCAAAACAATTAGCCCAGCAAATATTGCCGAGAATCATCAAGGGTACAATTTTTATTTTACTTTCCCAAGCTATCGCAATCGGAACGAATCGCAGCAACCCGGCATTATTGCAACCCGGCACAATCCATGAATGTTTACCATGTTTCGAATGTCGCTCTCTGGTACATTTTCCGCGAAGTTCCCCCGCCGAGCAGCCTCGTGATCATCATCAACCTCCCATAGTTGTCGATGTCGGGCATTGATATAAGGCAAGGATTCTCCAGAATCGTGTGGACAAAGCTGATGCCAGAGTTGATACATCTAGCTAGTAAAATCCTCGTTCGCAAAACATCGACCCCATTTTGTGGAAAAAGCGCGAGGAATCAATGTGCTGCTGAACCATGCCGTGGTGCGTGGGTGGGTGGGTCTGCTAGTGAATGGGAATGGCGGAGGTGCCAGCATTATTGTCGCATTCGCGCTCTCTCGTGCTTGGTTGTTCGATGTGTATATCCAAAACATACCGCGAGTACTCGTTCCCGGAAGAAAAAGATTCATGTTGTGCTTGTGCTCCGGAACAGTTTTGGCTGCATTGTGGGTTTGAAAATGTTTTTTATATTATCAAAATATGAAATTGCTTCGCAATTCCCTTATGGGACCTTTCTTCAGCCATTATAGAACTTGAAAGGCACAAATTAATGCGAAATTAATTTTAACTCAACCACCAAACATTACACCACTGTGCCTGATAAACGATCATGTGATGGCAAATATCGGAAAGCAAACACAAACTGCTCCGGGCAATGGATACATATTTTGCAACATTGGCAGGATTGGTGCCCGGCTGGCATTCGGATTGAATCGCACAATCCTGCCAATGTTGGTTCCCATTTTAGCGAAAGCTTCCACAAATCCCTTGCAGCCCTCCTCGTGGGAGGGTACCGATCACCCTTTCTCCCACATTTTTTCCATTTTCTCCACCCACTAAAAACTACAAACGACATTCTCGGATGCATTCACAGTTTCTTAAAAATGGAAGAAACGAATTCCCTCCCTTTGGAGACGCACCACCTCATGGAAGTATCCCTATTGATGGCGCTAGCCCTTGCACGATTGCATCCGATTTGCATACGCTACGCGTACACTTCGAAAAACATCTCTTACCAACTGAGAAGAAGATGATGGTTTACAAGGGCTCATAGAGAAGGCTTTCATAGAAGACTGTTTACCGATGGGAAAGCCTCAAAGATTTGACGTGATGTCGTCGTCCTCTGATTGTTGTGCAGTCAGCTTCCATCTTTGGATGCTGTCAGAAAACAAATTTTCAAATAATCATCTCTACAATTGGAGTGAGAAAAATTAATCCAAAAATGAAAATTGGGATCTTCTAAATTTATAGTTATCAGATAGTTTGACAGCCATCATACACCATCGCCTAGAGCCGAAAAGAAGAAACGTTTATTCTAACTAATGTCCTTAAAAAGCCTTTTGACCTAATAACCCTTCATTTAAATATTTTTATTGTTGAATTGGATAAATTCAAAAAATATTGTTTTGTTATTCGAACAGTTCCAACGGTTCAGATGATTTCTACGGTTCGGACGGCCCAGAACATAACAAAGACACAATTTTTCATCTAAGCTTCTATAAAATGAGAAGAAAGTATTATGATTTCTAAAGTTTATTGAAATTCTTAGTTTCTGGATTGATTTGAACGATTTGGACGGTTTGTACAGCTTGGACGGTTCCTACGGTTCGGACGGCCCAGAACAATAACTAAGACACAATTTTTCATCTAAGCTCCTATAAAATGAGAAACCGTAGGAACCATCTTAACCGTTCGAACCGTTCGAACCGTAGGAACCGTCCAAATTATACAAACTATCCAAATCCTTCAAATCAATCTAGAAACTTAGAAATTCAATAAATTTTATGTAAAACAAGACTTTCTTTGTATTTTATAGAAGCTTAGATGAAAAATTGTGTCTTGGTTAATTTTCTGGAGCCTCCGAACCGTAGGAACCATCTGAACCGTTCGAACCGTTCGAACCGTAGGAACCGTCGAAATTATACAAACTATCCAAATCCTTCAAATTAATCTAGAAACTTAGAAATTCAATAAATTTTATGTAAAACAAGACTTCCTTTGCATTTCATAGAAGCTTAGATGAAAAATTGTGTCTTGGTTATTTTTCTGGAGCCTCCGAACCGTAGGAACCATCTGAACCGTTCGAACCGTTCGAACCGTAGGAACCGTCCAAATTATACAAACTATCCAAATCCTTCAAATCAATCTAGAAACTAAGAAATTCAATAAACTTGATGTAAAACAAGACTTTCTTTGCATTTCATAGAAGCTTAGGTGAAAAATTGTGTCTTGGTTAATTTTCTGGAGCCTCCGAACCGTAGGAACCATCTGAACCGTTCGAACCGTTCGAACCGTTCGAACCGTAGGAACCGTCCAAATTATACAAACTATCCAAATCCTTCAAATCAATCTAGAAACTAAGAAATTCAATAAACTTGATGTAAAACAAGACTTTCTTTGCATTTCATAGAAGCTTAGGTGAAAAATTGTGTCTTGGTTAATTTTCTGGAGCCTCCGAACCGTAGGAACCATCTGAACCGTTCGAACCGTTCGAACCGTAGGAACCGTCCAAATTATACAAACTATCCAAATCCTTCAAATCAATCTAGAAACTAAGAAATTCAATAAACTTGATGTAAAACAAGACTTTCTTTGCATTTCATAGAAGCTTAGATGAAAAATTGTGTCTTGGTTAATTTTCTGGAGCCTCCGAACCGTAGGAACCATCTGAACCGTTCGAACCGTTCGAACCGTAGGAACCGTCCAAATTATACAAACTATCCAAATCCTTCAAATCAATCTAGAAACTAAGAAATTCAATAAACTTGATGTAAAACAAGACTTTCTTTGCATTTCATAGAAGCTTAGGTGAAAAATTGTGTCTTGGTTAATTTTCTGGAGCCTCCGAACCGTAGGAACCATCTGAACCGTTCGAACCGTTCGAACCGTAGGAACCGTCCAAATTATACAAACTATCCAAATCCTTCAAATCAATCTAGAAAATTAGAAATTCAATAAATTTTATGTAAAACAAGACTTTCTTTGCATTTCATAGAAGCTTAGGTGAAAAATTGTGTCTTGGTTAATTTTCTGGAGCCTCCGAACCGTAGGAACCATCTGAACCGTTCGAACCGTTCGAACCGTAGGAACCGTTCAAATTATACAAACTATCCAAATCCTTCAAATCAATCTAGAAACTTAGAAATTCAATAAACTAGATGTAAAACAATACTTTCTTTGCATTTCATAGAAGCTTAGATGAAAAATTGTGTCTTGGTTAATTTTCTGGAGCCTCCGAACCGTAGGAACCATCTGAACCGTTCGAACCGTTCGAACCGTAGGAACCGTTCAAATTATACAAACTATCCAAATCCTTCAAATCAATCTAGAAACTTAGAAATTCAATAAACTAGATGTAAAACAATACTTTCTTTGCATTTCATAGAAGCTTAGATGAAAAATTGTGTCTTGGTTAATTTTCTGGAGCCTCTGAACCGTAGGAACCATCTGAACCGTTCGAACCGTTCGAACCGTAGGAACCGTCCAAATTATACAAACTATCCAAATCCTTCAAATCAATCTAGAAACTAAGAAATTCAATAAACTTGATGTAAAACAAGACTTTCTTTGCATTTCATAGAAGCTTAGGTGAAAAATTGTGTCTTGGTTAATTTTCTGGAGCCTCCGAACCGTAGGAACCATCTGAACCGTTCGAACCGTTCGAACCGTAGGAACCGTCCAAATTATACAAACTATCCAAATCCTTCAAATCAATCTAGAAAATTAGAAATTCAATAAATTTTATGTAAAACAAGACTTTCTTTGCATTTCATAGAAGCTTAGGTGAAAAATTGTGTCTTGGTTAATTTTCTGGAGCCTCCGAACCGTAGGAACCATCTGAACCGTTCGAACCGTTCGAACCGTAGGAACCGTTCAAATTATACAAACTATCCAAATCCTTCAAATCAATCTAGAAACTTAGAAATTCAATAAACTAGATGTAAAACAATACTTTCTTTGCATTTCATAGAAGCTTAGATGAAAAATTGTGTCTTGGTTAATTTTCTGGAGCCTCCGAACCGTAGGAACCATCTGAACCGTTCGAACCGTTCGAACCGTAGGAACCGTCCAAATTATACAAACTATCCAAATCCTTCAAATCAATCTAGAAACTAAGAAATTCAATAAACTTGATGTAAAACAAGACTTTCTTTGCATTTCATAGAAGCTTAGGTGAAAAATTGTGTCTTGGTTAATTTTCTGGAGCCTCCGAACCGTAGGAACCATCTGAACCGTTCGAACCGTTCGAACCGTAGGAACCGTCCAAATTATACAAACTATCCAAATTCTTCAAATCAATCTAGAAAATTAGAAATTCAATAAATTTTATGTAAAACAAGACTTTCTTTGCATTTCATAGAAGCTTAGGTGAAAAATTGTGTCTTGGTTAATTTTCTGGAGCCTCCGAACCGTAGGAACCATCTGAACCGTTCGAACCGTTCGAACCGTAGGAACCGTTCAAATTATACAAACTATCCAAATCCTTCAAATCAATCTAGAAACTTAGAAATTCAATAAACTAGATGTAAAACAATACTTTCTTTGCATTTCATAGAAGCTTAGATGAAAAATTGTGTCTTGGTTAATTTTCTGGAGCCTCCGAACCGTAGGAACCATCTGAACCGTTCGAACCGTTCGAACCGTTCGAACCGTAGGAACCGTCCAAATTATACAAACTATCCAAATCCTTCAAATCAATCTAGAAACTAAGAAATTCAATAAACTTGATGTAAAACAAGACTTTCTTTGCATTTCATAGAAGCTTAGGTGAAAAATTGTGTCTTGGTTAATTTTCTGGAGCCTCCGAACCGTAGGAACCATCTGAACCGTTCGAACCGTTCGAACCGTAGGAACCGTCCAAATTATACAAACTATCCAAATCCTTCAAATCAATCTAGAAACTTAGAAATTCAATAAACTTGATGTAAAACAAGACTTTCTTTGCATTTCATAGAAGCTTAGATGAAAAATTGTGTCTTGGTTAATTTTCTGGAGCCTCCGAACCGTAGCAACCATCTGAACCGTTCGAACCGTTCGAACCGTAGGAACCGTCCAAATTATACAAACTATCCAAATCCTTCAAATCAATCTAGAAAATAAGAAATTCAATAAATTTTATGTAAAACAATACTTTCTTTGCATTTCATAGAAGCTTAGATGAAATATTGTGTCTTGGTTAATTTTCTGGAGCCTCCGAACCGTAGGAACCATCTGAACCGTTCGAACCGTTCGAACCGTAGGAACCGTCCAAATTATACAAACTATCCAAATCCTTCAAATCAATCTAGAAACTTAGAAATTCAATAAACTAGATGTAAAACAATACTTTCTTTGCATTTCATAGAAGCTTAGATGAAAAATTGTGTCTTGGTTAATTTTCTGGAGCCTCCGAACCGTAGGAACCATCTGAACCGTTCGAACCGTTCGAACCGTTCGAACCGTAGGAACCGTCCAAATTATACAAACTATCCAAATCCTTCAAATCAATCTAGAAACTAAGAAATTCAATAAACTTGATGTAAAACAAGACTTTCTTTGCATTTCATAGAAGCTTAGGTGAAAAATTGTGTCTTGGTTAATTTTCTGAAGCCTCCGAACCGTAGGAACCATCTGAACCGTTCGAACCGTTCGAACCGTTCGAACCGTAGGAACCGTTCAAATTATACAAACTATCCAAATCCTTCAAATCAATCTAGAAAATTAGAAATTCAATAAATTTTATGTAAAACAATACTTTCTTTGCATTTCATAGAAGCTTAGATGAAAAATTGTGTCTTGGTTAATTTTCTGGAGCCTCCGAACCGTAGGAACCATCTGAACCGTTCGAACCGTTCGAACCGTAGGAACCGTCCAAATTATACAAACTATCCAAATCCTTCAAATCAATCTAGAAACTAAGAAATTCAATAAACTTGATGTAAAACAAGACTTTCTTTGCATTTCATAGAAGCTTAGGTGAAAAATTGTGTCTTGGTTAATTTTCTGGAGCCTCCGAACCGTAGGAACCATCTGAACCGTTCGAACCGTTCGAACCGTAGGAACCGTTCAAATTATACAAACTATCCAAATCCTTCAAATCAATCTAGAAACTTAGAAATTCAATAAACTAGATGTAAAACAATACTTTCTTTGCATTTCATAGAAGCTTAGATGAAAAATTGTGTCTTGGTTAATTTTCTGGAGCCTCCGAACCGTAGGAACCATCTGAACCGTTCGAACCGTTCGAACCGTTCGAACCGTAGGAACCGTTCAAATTATACAAACTATCCAAATCCTTCAAATCAATCTAGAAAATTAGAAATTCAATAAATTTTATGTAAAACAATACTTTCTTTGCATTTCATAGAAGCTTAGATGAAAAATTGTGTCTTGGTTAATTTTCTGGAGCCTCCGAACCGTAGGAACCATCTGAACCGTTCGAACCGTTCGAACCGTAGGAACCGTCCAAATTATACAAACTATCCAAATCCTTCAAATCAATCTAGAAACTAAGAAATTCAATAAACTTGATGTAAAACAAGACTTTCTTTGCATTTCATAGAAGCTTAGGTGAAAAATTGTGTCTTGGTTAATTTTCTGGAGCCTCCGAACCGTAGGAACCATCTGAACCGTTCGAACCGTTCGAACCGTAGGAACCGTTCAAATTATACAAACTATCCAAATCCTTCAAATCAATCTAGAAACTTAGAAATTCAATAAACTAGATGTAAAACAATACTTTCTTTGCATTTCATAGAAGCTTAGATGAAAAATTGTGTCTTGGTTAATTTTCTGGAGCCTCCGAACCGTAGGAACCATCTGAACCGTTCGAACCGTAGGAACCGTCCAAATTATACAAACTATCCAAATCCTTCAAATCAATCTAGAAACTAAGAAATTCAATAAACTTGATGTAAAACAAGACTTTCTTTGCATTTCATAGAAGCTTAGGTGAAAAATTGTGTCTTGGTTAATTTTCTGGAGCCTCCGAACCGTAGGAACCATCTGAACCGTTCGAACCGTTCGAACCGTAGGAACCGTCCAAATTATACAAACTATCCAAATCCTTCAAATCAATCTAGAAACTTAGAAATTCAATAAATTTTATGTAAAACGAGACTTTCTTTGCATTTCATAGAAGCTTAGATGAAAAATTGTGTCTTGGTTAATTTTCTGGAGCCTCCGAACCGTAGGAACCATCTGAACCGTTCGAACCGTAGGAACCGTCCAAATTATACAAACTATCCAAATCCTTCAAATCAATCTAGAAAATTAGAAATTCAATAAATTTTATGTAAAACAATACTTTCTTTGCATTTCATAGAAGCTTAGATGGAAAATTGTGTCTTGGTTAATTTTCTGGAGCCTCCGAACCGTAGGAACCATCTGAACCGTTCGAACCGTTCGAACCGTAGGAACCGTTCAAATTATACAAACTATCCAAATCCTTCAAATCAATCTAGAAACTTAGAAATTCAATAAACTAGATGTAAAACAATACTTTCTTTGCATTTCATAGAAGCTTAGATGAAAAATTGTGTCTTGGTTAATTTTCTGGAGCCTCCGAACCGTAGGAACCATCTGAACCGTTCGAACCGTTCGAACCGTAGGAACCGTTCAAATTATACAAACTATCCAAATCCTTCAAATCAATCTAGAAACTTAGAAATTCAATAAACTAGATGTAAAACAATACTTTCTTTGCATTTCATAGAAGCTTAGATGAAAAATTGTGTCTTGGTTAATTTTCTGGAGCCTCCGAACCGTAGGAACCATCTGAACCGTTCGAACCGTTCGAACCGTAGGAACCGTCCAAATTATACAAACTATCCAAATCCTTCAAATCAATCTAGAAACTAAGAAATTCAATAAACTTGATGTAAAACAAGACTTTCTTTGCATTTCATAGAAGCTTAGGTGAAAAATTGTGTCTTGGTTAATTTTCTGGAGCCTCCGAACCGTAGGAACCATCTGAACCGTTCGAACCGTTCGAACCGTAGGAACCGTTCAAATTATACAAACTATCCAAATCCTTCAAATCAATCTAGAAACTTAGAAATTCAATAAACTAGATGTAAAACAATACTTTCTTTGCATTTCATAGAAGCTTAGATGAAAAATTGTGTCTTGGTTAATTTTCTGGAGCCTCCGAACCGTAGGAACCATCTGAACCGTTCGAACCGTTCGAACCGTTCGAACCGTAGGAACCGTCCAAATTATACAAACTATCCAAATCCTTCAAATCAATCTAGAAAATTAGAAATTCAATAAATTTTATGTAAAACAATACTTTCTTTGCATTTCATAGAAGCTTAGATGAAAAATTGTGTCTTGGTTAATTTTCTGGAGCCTCCGAACCGTAGGAACCATCTGAACCGTTCGAACCGTTCGAACCGTAGGAACCGTCCAAATTATACAAACTATCCAAATCCTTCAAATCAATCTAGAAACTAAGAAATTCAATAAACTTGATGTAAAACAAGACTTTCTTTGCATTTCATAGAAGCTTAGGTGAAAAATTGTGTCTTGGTTAATTTTCTGGAGCCTCCGAACCGTAGGAACCATCTGAACCGTTCGAACCGTTCGAACCGTAGGAACCGTCCAAATTATACAAACTATCCAAATCCTTCAAATCAATCTAGAAACTTAGAAATTCAATAAATTTTATGTAAAACGAGACTTTCTTTGCATTTCATAGAAGCTTAGATGAAAAATTGTGTCTTGGTTAATTTTCTGGAGCCTCCGAACCGTAGGAACCATCTGAACCGTTCGAACCGTAGGAACCGTCCAAATTATACAAACTATCCAAATCCTTCAAATCAATCTAGAAAATTAGAAATTCAATAAATTTTATGTAAAACAATACTTTCTTTGCATTTCATAGAAGCTTAGATGGAAAATTGTGTCTTGGTTAATTTTCTGGAGCCTCCGAACCGTAGGAACCATCTGAACCGTTCGAACCGTAGGAACCGTCCAAATTATATAAACTATCCAAATCCTTCAAATCAATCTAGAAACTTAGAAATTCAATAAATTTTATGTAAAACAATACTTTCTTTGCATTTCATAGAAGCTTAGATGAAAAATTGTGTCTTGGTTAATTTTCTGGAGCCTCCGAACCGTAGGAACCATCTGAACCGTTCGAACCGTTCGAACCGTTCGAACCGTAGGAACCGTCCGAATTATATAAACTATCCAAATCCTTCAAATCAATCTAGAAACTTAGAAATTCAATAAATTTTATGTAAAACAATACTTTCTTTGCATTTCATAGAAGCTTAGATGAAAAATTGTGTCTTGGTTAATTTTCTGGAGCCTCCGAACCGTAGGAACCATCTGAACCGTTCGAACCGTAGGAACCGTCCAAATTATATAAACTATCCAAATCCTTCAAATCAATCTAGAAACTTAGAAATTCAATAAATTTTATGTAAAACAATACTTTCTTTGCATTTCATAGAAGCTTAGATGAAAAATTGTGTCTTGGTTAATTTTCTGGAGCCTCCGAACCGTAGGAACCATCTGAACCGTTCGAACCGTTCGAACCGTTCGAACCGTAGGAACCGTCCGAATTATATAAACTATCCAAATCCTTCAAATCAATCTAGAAACTTAGAAATTCAATAAATTTTATGTAAAACAATACTTTCTTTGCATTTCATAGAAGCTTAGATGAAAAATTGTGTCTTGGTTAATTTTCTGGAGCCTCCGAACCGTAGGAACCATCTGAACCGTTCGAACCGTTCGAACCGTAGGAACCGTCCAAATTATATAATCTATCCAAATCCTTCAAATCAATCTAGAAACTTAGAAATTCAATAAATTTTATGTCAAACAATACTTTCTTTGCATTTCATAGAAGCTTAGATGAAAAATTGTGTCTTGGTTAATTTTCTGGAGCCTCCGAACCGTAGGAACCATCTGAACCGTTCGAACCGTTCGAACCGTAGGAACCGTCCAAATTATACAAACTATCCAAATCCTTCAAATCAATCTAGAAACTTAGAAATTCAATAAATTTTATGTCAAACAATACTTTCTTTGCATTTCATAGAAGCTTAGATGAAAAGTTGTGTCTTGGTTAATTTTCTGGAGCCTCCGAACCGTAGGAACCATCTAAACCGTTCGAACCGTTCGAACCGTAGGAACCGTCCGAATTATATAAACTATCCAAATCCTTCAATTCAATCTAGAAACTTAGAAATTCAATAAATTTTATGTAAAACAATACTTTCTTTGCATTTCATAGAAGCTTAGATGAAAAATTGTGTCTTGGTTAATTTTCTGGAGCCTCCGAACCGTAGGAACCATCTGAACCGTTCGAACCGTTCGAACCGTTCGAACCGTAGGAACCGTCCAAATTATACAAACTATCCAAATCCTTCAAATCAATCTAGAAACTTAGAAATTCAATAAATTTTATGTCAAACAATACTTTCTTTGCATTTCATAGAAGCTTAGATGAAAAATTGTGTCTTGGTTAATTTTCTGGAGCCTCCGAACCGTAGGAACCATCTGAACCGTTCGAACCGTTCGAACCGTAGGAACCGTCCAAATTATATAATCTATCCAAATCCTTCAAATCAATCTAGAAACTTAGAAATTCAATAAATTTTATGTCAAACAATACTTTCTTTGCATTTCATAGAAGCTTAGATGAAAAATTGTGTCTTGGTTAATTTTCTGGAGCCTCCGAACCGTAGGAACCATCTGAACCGTTCGAACCGTTCGAACCGTAGGAACCGTCCAAATTATACAAACTATCCAAATCCTTCAAATCAATCTAGAAACTTAGAAATTCAATAAATTTTATGTCAAACAATACTTTCTTTGCATTTCATAGAAGCTTAGATGAAAAATTGTGTCTTGGTTAATTTTCTGGAGCCTCCGAACCGTAGGAACCATCTAAACCGTTCGAACCGTTCGAACCGTAGGAACCGTCCGAATTATATAAACTATCCAAATCCTTCAATTCAATCTAGAAACTTAGAAATTCAATAAATTTTATGTAAAACAATACTTTCTTTGCATTTCATAGAAGCTTAGATGAAAAATTGTGTCTTGGTTAATTTTCTGGAGCCTCCGAACCGTAGGAACCATCTGAACCGTTCGAACCGTTCGAACCGTAGGAACCGTCCAAATTATATAAACTATCCAAATCCTTCAAATCAATCTAGAAACTTAGAAATTCAATAAATTTTATGTAAAACAATACTTTCTTTGCATTTCATAGAAGCTTAGATGAAAAATTGTGTCTTGGTTAATTTTCTGGAGCCTCCGAACCGTAGGAACCATCTGAACCGTTCGAACCGTTCGAACCGTTCGAACCGTAGGAACCGTCCAAATTATATAAACTATCCAAATCCTTCAAATCAATCTAGAAACTTAGAAATTCAATAAATTTTATGTAAAACAATACTTTCTTTGCATTTCATAGAAGCTTAGATGAAAAATTGTGTCTTGGTTAATTTTCTGGAGCCTCCGAACCGTAGGAACCATCTGAACCGTTCGAACCGTTCGAACCGTAGGAACCGTCCAAATTATATAAACTATCCAAATCCTTCAAATCAATCTAGAAACTTAGAAATTCAATAAATTTTATGTAAAACAATACTTTCTTTGCATTTCATAGAAGCTTAGATGAAAAATTGTGTCTTGGTTAATTTTCTGGAGCCTCCGAACCGTAGGAACCATCTGAACCGTTCGAACCGTTCGAACCGTAGGAACCGTCCAAATTATATAAACTATCCAAATCCTTCAAATCAATCTAGAAACTTAGAAATTCAATAAATTTTATGTAAAACAATACTTTCTTTGCATTTCATAGAAGCTTAGATGAAAAATTGTGTCTTGGTTAATTTTCTGGAGCCTCCGAACCGTAGGAACCATCTGAACCGTTCGAACCGTTCGAACCGTTCGAACCGTAGGAACCGTCCGAATTATATAAACTATCCAAATCCTTCAAATCAATCTAGAAACTTAGAAATTCAATAAATTTTATGTAAAACAATACTTTCTTTGCATTTCATAGAAGCTTAGATGAAAAATTGTGTCTTGGTTAATTTTCTGGAGCCTCCGAACCGTAGGAACCATCTGAACCGTTCGAACCGTAGGAACCGTCCAAATTATACAAACTATCTAAATCCTTCAAATCAATCTAGAAACTTAGAAATTCAATAAATTTTGTGTAAAGCAATACTTTCTTTGCATTTCATAGAAGCTTAGATGAAAAATTGTGTCTTGGTTAATTTTCTGGAGCCTCCGAACCGTAGGAACCATCTGAACCGTTCGAACCGTTCGAACCGTAGGAACCGTCCAAATTATACAAACTATCCAAATCCTTCAAATCAATCTAGAAACTTAGAAATTCAATAAATTTTATGTAAAACAATACTTTCTTTGCATTTCATAGAAGCTTAGATGAAAAATTGTGTCTTGGTTAATTTTCTGGAGCCTCCGAACCGTAGGAACCATCTGAACCGTTCGAACCGTTCGAACCGTTCGAACCGTAGGAACCGTCCGAATTATATAAACTATCCAAATCCTTCAAATCAATCTAGAAACTTAGAAATTCAATAAATTTTATGTAAAACAATACTTTCTTTGCATTTCATAGAAGCTTAGATGAAAAATTGTGTCTTGGTTAATTTTCTGGAGCCTCCGAACCGTAGGAACCATCTGAACCGTTCGAACCGTAGGAACCGTCCAAATTATACAAACTATCTAAATCCTTCAAATCAATCTAGAAACTTAGAAATTCAATAAATTTAGTGTAAAACAATACTTTCTTTGCATTTCATAGAAGCTTAGATGAAAAATTGTGTCTTGGTTAATTTTCTGGAGCCTCCGAACCGTAGGAACCATCTGAACCGTTCGAACCGTTCGAACCGTAGGAACCGTCCAAATTATATAAACTATCCAAATCCTTCAAATCAATCTAGAAACTTAGAAATTCAATAAATTTTATGTCAAACAATACTTTCTTTGCATTTCATAGAAGCTTAGATGAAAAATTGTGTCTTGGTTAATTTTCTGGAGCCTCCGAACCGTAGGAACCATCTAAACCGTTCGAACCGTTCGAACCGTAGGAACCGTCCAAATTATATAAACTATCCAAATCCTTCAAATCAATCTAGAAACTAAGAAATTCAATAAATTTTATGTAAAACAAGACTTTCTTTGCATTTCATAGAAGCTTAGATGAAAAATTGTGTCTTGGTTAATTTTCTGGAGCCTCCGAACCGTAGGAACCATCTGAACCGTTCGAACCGTTCGAACCGTAGGAACCGTCCAAATTATATAAACTATCCAAATCCTTCAAATCAATCTAGAAACTAAGAAATTCAATAAATTTTATGTAAAACAAGACTTTCTTTGCATTTCATAGAAGCTTAGATGAAAAATTGTGTCTTGGTTAATTTTCTGGAGCCTCCGAACCGTAGGAACCATCTGAACCGTTCGAACCGTAGGAACCGTCCAAATTATACAAACTATCCAAATCCTTCAAATCAATCTAGAAACTTAGAAATTCAATAAATTTTATGTAAAACAATACTTTCTTTGCATTTCATAGAAGCTTAGATGAAAAATTGTGTCTTGGTTAATTTTCTGGAGCCTCCGAACCGTAGGAACCATCTGAACCGTTCGAACCGTAGGAACCGTCCAAATTATACAAACTATCCAAATCCTTCAAATCAATCTAGAAACTTAGAAATTCAATAAATTTTATGTAAAACAATACTTTCTTTGCATTTCATAGAAGCTTAGATGAAAAATTGTGTCTTGGTTAATTTTCTGGAGCCTCCGAACCGTAGGAACCATCTGAACCGTTCGAACCGTTCGACCCGTAGGAACCGTCCAAATTATACAAACTATCCAAATCCTTCAAATCAATCTAGAAACTTAGAAATTCAATAAATTTTATGTAAAACAATACTTTCTTTGCATTTTATAGAAGCTTAGATGAAAAATTGTGTCTTGGTTAATTTTCTGGAGCCTCCGAACCGTAGGAACCATCTGAACCGTTCGAACCGTTCGAACCGTAGGAACCGTCCAAATTATACAAACTATCCAAATCCTTCAAATCAATCTAGAAACTTAGAAATTCAATAAATTTTATGTAAAACAATACTTTCTTTGCATTTCATAGAAGCTTAGATGAAAAATTGTGTCTTGGTTAATTTTCTGGAGCCTCCGAACCGTAGGAACCATCTAAACCGTTCGAACCGTTCGAACCGTAGGAACCGTCCAAATTATATAAACTATCCAAATCCTTCAAATCAATCTAGAAACTAAGAAATTTAATAAATTTTATGTAAAACAAGACTTTCTTTGCATTTCATAGAAGCTTAGATGAAAAATTGTGTCTTGGTTAATTTTCTGGAGCCTCCGAACCGTAGGAACCATCTGAACCGTTCGAACCGTTCGAACCGTAGGAACCGTCCAAATTATATAAACTATCCAAATCCTTCAAATCAATCTAGAAACTTAGAAATTTTATGTAAAACAATACTTTCTTTGCATTTCATAGAAGCTTAGATGAAAAATTGTGTCTTGGTTAATTTTCTGGAGCCTCCGAACCGTAGGAACCATCTGAACCGTTCGAACCGTTCGAACCGTTCGAACCGTAGGAACCGTCCGAATTATATAAACTATCCAAATCCTTCAAATCAATCTAGAAACTTAGAAATTCAATAAATTTTATGTAAAACAATACTTTCTTTGCATTTCATAGAAGCTTAGATGAAAAATTGTGTCTTGGTTAATTTTCTGGAGCCTCCGAACCGTAGGAACCATCTGAACCGTTCGAACCGTAGGAACCGTCCAAATTATACAAACTATCTAAATCCTTCAAATCAATCTAGAAACTTAGAAATTCAATAAATTTAGTGTAAAACAATACTTTCTTTGCATTTCATAGAAGCTTAGATGAAAAATTGTGTCTTGGTTAATTTTCTGGAGCCTCCGAACCGTAGGAACCATCTGAACCGTTCGAACCGTTCGAACCGTAGGAACCGTCCAAATTATATAAACTATCCAAATCCTTCAAATCAATCTAGAAACTTAGAAATTCAATAAATTTTATGTCAAACAATACTTTCTTTGCATTTCATAGAAGCTTAGATGAAAAATTGTGTCTTGGTTAATTTTCTGGAGCCTCCGAACCGTAGGAACCATCTAAACCGTTCGAACCGTTCGAACCGTAGGAACCGTCCAAATTATATAAACTATCCAAATCCTTCAAATCAATCTAGAAACTAAGAAATTCAATAAATTTTATGTAAAACAAGACTTTCTTTGCATTTCATAGAAGCTTAGATGAAAAATTGTGTCTTGGTTAATTTTCTGGAGCCTCCGAACCGTAGGAACCATCTGAACCGTTCGAACCGTTCGAACCGTAGGAACCGTCCAAATTATATAAACTATCCAAATCCTTCAAATCAATCTAGAAACTAAGAAATTCAATAAATTTTATGTAAAACAAGACTTTCTTTGCATTTCATAGAAGCTTAGATGAAAAATTGTGTCTTGGTTAATTTTCTGGAGCCTCCGAACCGTAGGAACCATCTGAACCGTTCGAACCGTAGGAACCGTCCAAATTATACAAACTATCCAAATCCTTCAAATCAATCTAGAAACTTAGAAATTCAATAAATTTTATGTAAAACAATACTTTCTTTGCATTTCATAGAAGCTTAGATGAAAAATTGTGTCTTGGTTAATTTTCTGGAGCCTCCGAACCGTAGGAACCATCTGAACCGTTCGAACCGTAGGAACCGTCCAAATTATACAAACTATCCAAATCCTTCAAATCAATCTAGAAACTTAGAAATTCAATAAATTTTATGTAAAACAATACTTTCTTTGCATTTCATAGAAGCTTAGATGAAAAATTGTGTCTTGGTTAATTTTCTGGAGCCTCCGAACCGTAGGAACCATCTGAACCGTTCGAACCGTTCGACCCGTAGGAACCGTCCAAATTATACAAACTATCCAAATCCTTCAAATCAATCTAGAAACTTAGAAATTCAATAAATTTTATGTAAAACAATACTTTCTTTGCATTTTATAGAAGCTTAGATGAAAAATTGTGTCTTGGTTAATTTTCTGGAGCCTCCGAACCGTAGGAACCATCTGAACCGTTCGAACCGTTCGAACCGTAGGAACCGTCCAAATTATACAAACTATCCAAATCCTTCAAATCAATCTAGAAACTTAGAAATTCAATAAATTTTATGTAAAACAATACTTTCTTTGCATTTCATAGAAGCTTAGATGAAAAATTGTGTCTTGGTTAATTTTCTGGAGCCTCCGAACCGTAGGAACCATCTAAACCGTTCGAACCGTTCGAACCGTAGGAACCGTCCAAATTATATAAACTATCCAAATCCTTCAAATCAATCTAGAAACTAAGAAATTTAATAAATTTTATGTAAAACAAGACTTTCTTTGCATTTCATAGAAGCTTAGATGAAAAATTGTGTCTTGGTTAATTTTCTGGAGCCTCCGAACCGTAGGAACCATCTGAACCGTTCGAACCGTTCGAACCGTAGGAACCGTCCAAATTATATAAACTATCCAAATCCTTCAAATCAATCTAGAAACTTAGAAATTTTATGTAAAACAATACTTTCTTTGCATTTCATAGAAGCTTAGATGAAAAATTGTGTCTTGGTTAATTTTCTGGAGCCTCCGAACCGTAGGAACCATCTGAACCGTTCGAACCGTAGGAACCGTCCAAATTATACAAACTATCCAAATCCTTCAAATCAATCTAGAAACTTAGAAATTCAATAAATTTTATGTAAAACAATACTTTCTTTGCATTTCATAGAAGCTTAGATGAAAAATTGTGTCTTGGTTAATTTTCTGGAGCCTCCGAACCGTAGGAACCATCTAAACCGTTCGAACCGTTCGAACCGTAGGAACCGTCCAAATTATATAAACTATCCAAATCCTTCAAATCAATCTAGAAACTAAGAAATTCAATAAATTTTATGTAAAACAAGACTTTCTTTGCATTTCATAGAAGCTTAGATGAAAAATTGTGTCTTGGTTAATTTTCTGGAGCCTCCGAACCGTAGGAACCATCTGAACCGTTCGAACCGTAGGAACCGTCCAAATTATACAAACTATCCAAATCCTTCAAATCAATCTAGAAACTTAGAAATTCAATAAATTTTATGTAAAACAATACTTTCTTTGCATTTCATAGAAGCTTAGATGAAAAATTGTGTCTTGGTTAATTTTCTGGAGCCTCCGAACCGTAGGAACCATCTGAACCGTTCGAACCGTAGGAACCGTCCAAATTATACAAACTATCCAAATCCTTCAAATCAATCTAGAAACTTAGAAATTCAATAAATTTTATGTAAAACAATACTTTCTTTGCATTTCATAGAAGCTTAGATGAAAAATTGTGTCTTGGTTAATTTTCTGGAGCCTCCGAACCGTAGGAACCATCTGAACCGTTCGAACCGTTCGACCCGTAGGAACCGTCCAAATTATACAAACTATCCAAATCCTTCAAATCAATCTAGAAACTTAGAAATTCAATAAATTTTATGTAAAACAATACTTTCTTTGCATTTTATAGAAGCTTAGATGAAAAATTGTGTCTTGGTTAATTTTCTGGAGCCTCCGAACCGTAGGAACCATCTGAACCGTTCGAACCGTTCGAACCGTAGGAACCGTCCAAATTATACAAACTATCCAAATCCTTCAAATCAATCTAGAAACTTAGAAATTCAATAAATTTTATGTAAAACAATACTTTCTTTGCATTTCATAGAAGCTTAGATGAAAAATTGTGTCTTGGTTAATTTTCTGGAGCCTCCGAACCGTAGGAACCATCTGAACCGTTCGAACCGTTCGACCCGTAGGAACCGTCCAAATTATACAAACTATCTAAATCCTTCAAATTAATCTAGAAACTTAGAAATTCAATAAACTTGATGTAAAACAAGACTTTCTTTGTATTTTATAGAAGCTTAGATGAAAAATTGTGTCTTGGTTAATTTTCTGGAGCCTCCGAACCGTAGGAACCATCTGAACCGTTCGAACCGTTCGACCCGTAGGAACCGTCCAAATTATACAAACTATCCAAATCCTTCAAATCAATCTAGAAACTTAGAAATTCAATAAATTTTATGTAAAACAATACTTTCTTTGCATTTTATAGAAGCTTAGATGAAAAATTGTGTCTTGGTTAATTTTCTGGAGCCTCCGAACCGTAGGAACCATCTGAACCGTTCGAACCGTTCGACCCGTAGGAACCGTCCAAATTATTCAAACTATCTAAATCCTTCAAATTAATCTAGAAACTTAGAAATTCAATAAACTTGATGTAAAACAAGACTTTCTTTGTATTTTATAGAAGCTTAGATGAAAAATTGTGTCTTGGTTAATTTTCTGGAGCCTCCGAACCGTAGGAACCATCTGAACCGTTCGAACCGTTCGACCCGTAGGAACCGTCCAAATTATACAAACTATCCAAATCCTTCAAATCAATCTAGAAACTTAGAAATTCAATAAATTTTATGTAAAACAATACTTTCTTTGCATTTCATAGAAGCTTAGATGAAAAATTGTGTCTTGGTTAATTTTCTGGAGCCTCCGAACCGTAGGAACCATCTGAACCGTTCGAACCGTTCGACCCGTAGGAACCGTCCAAATTATACAAACTATCCAAATCCTTCAAATCAATCTAGAAACTTAGAAATTCAATAAATTTTATGTAAAACAATACTTTCTTTGCATTTTATAGAAGCTTAGATGAAAAATTGTGTCTTGGTTAATTTTCTGGAGCCTCCGAACCGTAGGAACCATCTGAACCGTTCGAACCGTTCGACCCGTAGGAACCGTCCAAATTATACAAACTATCTAAATCCTTCAAATTAATCTAGAAACTTAGAAATTCAATAAACTTGATGTAAAACAAGACTTTCTTTGTATTTTATAGAAGCTTAGATGAAAAATTGTGTCTTGGTTAATTTTCTGGAGCCTCCGAACCGTAGGAACCATCTGAACCGTTCGAACCGTTCGACCCGTAGGAACCGTCCAAATTATACAAACTATCCAAATCCTTCAAATCAATCTAGAAACTTAGAAATTCAATAAATTTTATGTAAAACAATACTTTCTTTGCATTTTATAGAAGCTTAGATGAAAAATTGTGTCTTGGTTAATTTTCTGGAGCCTCCGAACCGTAGGAACCATCTGAACCGTTCGAACCGTTCGACCCGTAGGAACCGTCCAAATTATTCAAACTATCCAAATCCTTCAAATCAATCTAGAAACTTAGAAATTCAATAAATTTTATGTAAAACAATACTTTCTTTGCATTTCATAGAAGCTTAGATGAAAAATTGTGTCTTGGTTAATTTTCTGGAGCCTCCGAACCGTAGGAACCATCTGAACCGTTCGAACCGTTCGACCCGTAGGAACCGTCCAAATTATACAAACTATCTAAATCCTTCAAATTAATCTAGAAACTTAGAAATTCAATAAACTTGATGTAAAACAAGACTTTCTTTGTATTTTATAGAAGCTTAGATGAAAAATTGTGTCTTGGTTAATTTTCTGGAGCCTCCGAACCGTAGGAACCATCTGAACCGTTCGAACCGTTCGACCCGTAGGAACCGTCCAAATTATACAAACTATCCAAATCCTTCAAATCAATCTAGAAACTTAGAAATTCAATAAATTTTATGTAAAACAATACTTTCTTTGCATTTTATAGAAGCTTAGATGAAAAATTGTGTCTTGGTTAATTTTCTGGAGCCTCCGAACCGTAGGAACCATCTGAACCGTTCGAACCGTTCGACCCGTAGGAACCGTCCAAATTATACAAACTATCCAAATCCTTCAAATCAATCTAGAAACTTAGAAATTCAATAAATTTTATGTAAAACAATACTTTCTTTGCATTTCATAGAAGCTTAGATGAAAAATTGTGTCTTGGTTAATTTTCTGGAGCCTCCGAACCGTAGGAACCATCTGAACCGTTCGAACCGTTCGACCCGTAGGAACCGTCCAAATTATACAAACTATCCAAATCCTTCAAATCAATCTAGAAACTTAGAAATTCAATAAATTTTATGTAAAACAATACTTTCTTTGCATTTCATAGAAGCTTAGATGAAAAATTGTGTCTTGGTTAATTTTCTGGAGCCTCCGAACCGTAGGAACCATCTGAACCGTTCGAACCGTTCGACCCGTAGGAACCGTCCAAATTATACAAACTATCTAAATCCTTCAAATTAATCTAGAAACTTAGAAATTCAATAAACTTGATGTAAAACAAGACTTTCTTTGTATTTTATAGAAGCTTAGATGAAAAATTGTGTCTTGGTTAATTTTCTGGAGCCTCCGAACCGTAGGAACCATCTGAACCGTTCGAACCGTTCGACCCGTAGGAACCGTCCAAATTATACAAACTATCCAAATCCTTCAAATCAATCTAGAAACTTAGAAATTCAATAAATTTTATGTAAAACAATACTTTCTTTGCATTTTATAGAAGCTTAGATGAAAAATTGTGTCTTGGTTAATTTTCTGGAGCCTCCGAACCGTAGGAACCATCTGAACCGTTCGAACCGTTCGACCCGTAGGAACCGTCCAAATTATTCAAACTATCCAAATCCTTCAAATCAATCTAGAAACTTAGAAATTCAATAAATTTTATGTAAAACAATACTTTCTTTGCATTTCATAGAAGCTTAGATGAAAAATTGTGTCTTGGTTAATTTTCTGGAGCCTCCGAACCGTAGGAACCATCTGAACCGTTCGAACCGTTCGACCCGTAGGAACCGTCCAAATTATACAAACTATCTAAATCCTTCAAATTAATCTAGAAACTTAGAAATTCAATAAACTTGATGTAAAACAAGACTTTCTTTGTATTTTATAGAAGCTTAGATGAAAAATTGTGTCTTGGTTAATTTTCTGGAGCCTCCGAACCGTAGGAACCATCTGAACCGTTCGAACCGTTCGACCCGTAGGAACCGTCCAAATTATTCAAACTATCCAAATCCTTCAAATCAATCTAGAAACTTAGAAATTCAATAAATTTTATGTAAAACAATACTTTCTTTGCATTTCATAGAAGCTTAGATGAAAAATTGTGTCTTGGTTAATTTTCTGGAGCCTCCGAACCGTAGGAACCATCTGAACCGTTCGAACCGTTCGACCCGTAGGAACCGTCCAAATTATACAAACTATCTAAATCCTTCAAATTAATCTAGAAACTTAGAAATTCAATAAACTTGATGTAAAACAAGACTTTCTTTGTATTTTATAGAAGCTTAGATGAAAAATTGTGTCTTGGTTAATTTTCTGGAGCCTCCGAACCGTAGGAACCATCTGAACCGTTCGAACCGTTCGACCCGTAGGAACCGTCCAAATTATACAAACTATCCAAATCCTTCAAATTAATCTAGAAACTTAGAAATTCAATAAACTTGATGTAAAACAAGACTTTCTTTGTATTTATAGAAGCTTAGATGAAAAATTGTGTCTTGGTTAATTTTCTGGAGCCTCCGAACCGTAGGAACCATCTGAACCGTTCGAACCGTTCGACCCGTAGGAACCGTCCAAATTATACAAACTATCTAAATCCTTCAAATTAATCTAGAAACTTAGAAATTCAATAAACTTGATGTAAAACAAGACTTTCTTTGTATTTTATAGAAGCTTAGATGAAAAATTGTGTCTTGGTTAATTTTCTGGAGCCTCCGAACCGTAGGAACCATCTGAACCGTTCGAACCGTTCGACCCGTAGGAACCGTCCAAATTATACAAACTATCCAAATCCTTCAAATCAATCTAGAAACTTAGAAATTCAATAAATTTTATGTAAAACAATACTTTCTTTGCATTTCATAGAAGCTTAGATGAAAAATTGTGTCTTGGTTAATTTTCTGGAGCCTCCGAACCGTAGGAACCATCTGAACCGTTCGAACCGTTCGACCCGTAGGAACCGTCCAAATTATACAAACTATCTAAATCCTTCAAATTAATCTAGAAACTTAGAAATTCAATAAACTTGATGTAAAACAAGACTTTCTTTGTATTTTATAGAAGCTTAGATGAAAAATTGTGTCTTGGTTAATTTTCTGGAGCCTCCGAACCGTAGGAACCATCTGAACCGTTCGAACCGTTCGACCCGTAGGAACCGTCCAAATTATTCAAACTATCCAAATCCTTCAAATCAATCTAGAAACTTAGAAATTCAATAAATTTTATGTAAAACAATACTTTCTTTGCATTTCATAGAAGCTTAGATGAAAAATTGTGTCTTGGTTAATTTTCTGGAGCCTCCGAACCGTAGGAACCATCTGAACCGTTCGAACCGTTCGACCCGTAGGAACCGTCCAAATTATACAAACTATCTAAATCCTTCAAATTAATCTAGAAACTTAGAAATTCAATAAACTTGATGTAAAACAAGACTTTCTTTGTATTTTATAGAAGCTTAGATGAAAAATTGTGTCTTGTTTAATTTTCTGGAGCCTCCGAACCGTAGGAACCATCTGAACCGTTCGAACCGTTCGACCCGTAGGAACCGTCCAAATTATACAAACTATCTAAATCCTTCAAATTAATCTAGAAACTTAGAAATTCAATAAACTTGATGTAAAACAAGACTTTCTTTGTATTTTATAGAAGCTTAGATGAAAAATTGTGTCTTGGTTAATTTTCTGGAGCCTCCGAACCGTAGGAACCATCTGAACCGTTCGAACCGTTCGACCCGTAGGAACCGTCCAAATTATACAAACTATCTAAATCCTTCAAATTAATCTAGAAACTTAGAAATTCAATAAACTTGATGTAAAACAAGACTTTCTTTGTATTTTATAGAAGCTTAGATGAAAAATTGTGTCTTGGTTAATTTTCTGGAGCCTCCGAACCGTAGGAACCATCTGAACCGTTCGAACCGTTCGACCCGTAGGAACCGTCCAAATTATACAAACTATCCAAATCCTTCAAATCAATCTAGAAACTTAGAAATTCAATAAATTTTATGTAAAACAATACTTTCTTTGCATTTTATAGAAGCTTAGATGAAAAATTGTGTCTTGGTTAATTTTCTGGAGCCTCCGAACCGTAGGAACCATCTGAACCGTTCGAACCGTTCGACCCGTAGGAACCGTCCAAATTATTCAAACTATCCAAATCCTTCAAATCAATCTAGAAACTTAGAAATTCAATAAATTTTATGTAAAACAATACTTTCTTTGCATTTCATAGAAGCTTAGATGAAAAATTGTGTCTTGGTTAATTTTCTGGAGCCTCCGAACCGTAGGAACCATCTGAACCGTTCGAACCGTTCGACCCGTAGGAACCGTCCAAATTATACAAACTATCTAAATCCTTCAAATTAATCTAGAAACTTAGAAATTCAATAAACTTGATGTAAAACAAGACTTTCTTTGTATTTTATAGAAGCTTAGATGAAAAATTGTGTCTTGGTTAATTTTCTGGAGCCTCCGAACCGTAGGAACCATCTGAACCGTTCGAACCGTTCGACCCGTAGGAACCGTCCAAATTATACAAACTATCCAAATCCTTCAAATCAATCTAGAAACTTAGAAATTCAATAAATTTTATGTAAAACAAGACTTTCTTTGTATTTTATAGAAGCTTAGATGAAAAATTGTGTCTTGGTTAATTTTCTGGAGCCTCCGAACCGTAGGAACCATCTGAACCGTTCGAACCGTTCGACCCGTAGGAACCGTCCAAATTATACAAACTATCCAAATCCTTCAAATCAATCTAGAAACTTAGAAATTCAATAAATTTTATGTAAAACAATACTTTCTTTGCATTTCATAGAAGCTTAGATGAAAAATTGTGTCTTGGTTAATTTTCTGGAGCCTCCGAACCGTAGGAACCATCTGAACCGTTCGAACCGTTCGACCCGTAGGAACCGTCCAAATTATACAAACTATCCAAATCCTTCAAATTAATCTAGAAACTTAGAAATTCAATAAACTTGATGTAAAACAAGACTTTCTTTGTATTTTATAGAAGCTTAGATGAAAAATTGTGTCTTGGTTAATTTTCTGGAGCCTCCGAACCGTAGGAACCATCTGAACCGTTCGAACCGTTCGACCCGTAGGAACCGTCCAAATTATACAAACTATCCAAATCCTTCAAATCAATCTAGAAACTTAGAAATTCAATAAATTTTATGTAAAACAATACTTTCTTTGCATTTCATAGAAGCTTAGATGAAAAATTGTGTCTTGGTTAATTTTCTGGAGCCTCCGAACCGTAGGAACCATCTGAACCGTTCGAACCGTTCGACCCGTAGGAACCGTCCAAATTATACAAACTATCCAAATCCTTCAAATCAATCTAGAAACTTAGAAATTCAATAAATTTTATGTAAAACAATACTTTCTTTGCATTTTATAGAAGCTTAGATGAAAAATTGTGTCTTGGTTAATTTTCTGGAGCCTCCGAACCGTAGGAACCATCTGAACCGTTCGAACCGTTCGACCCGTAGGAACCGTCCAAATTATACAAACTATCTAAATCCTTCAAATTAATCTAGAAACTTAGAAATTCAATAAACTTGATGTAAAACAAGACTTTCTTTGTATTTTATAGAAGCTTAGATGAAAAATTGTGTCTTGGTTAATTTTCTGGAGCCTCCGAACCGTAGGAACCATCTGAACCGTTCGAACCGTTCGACCCGTAGGAACCGTCCAAATTATACAAACTATCCAAATCCTTCAAATCAATCTAGAAACTTAGAAATTCAATAAATTTTATGTAAAACAATACTTTCTTTGCATTTTATAGAAGCTTAGATGAAAAATTGTGTCTTGGTTAATTTTCTGGAGCCTCCGAACCGTAGGAACCATCTGAACCGTTCGAACCGTTCGACCCGTAGGAACCGTCCAAATTATACAAACTATCTAAATCCTTCAAATTAATCTAGAAACTTAGAAATTCAATAAACTTGATGTAAAACAAGACTTTCTTTGTATTTTATAGAAGCTTAGATGAAAAATTGTGTCTTGGTTAATTTTCTGGAGCCTCCGAACCGTAGGAACCATCTGAACCGTTCGAACCGTTCGACCCGTAGGAACCGTCCAAATTATACAAACTATCCAAATCCTTCAAATCAATCTAGAAACTTAGAAATTCAATAAATTTTATGTAAAACAATACTTTCTTTGCATTTTATAGAAGCTTAGATGAAAAATTGTGTCTTGGTTAATTTTCTGGAGCCTCCGAACCGTAGGAACCATCTGAACCGTTCGAACCGTTCGACCCGTAGGAACCGTCCAAATTATTCAAACTATCCAAATCCTTCAAATCAATCTAGAAACTTAGAAATTCAATAAATTTTATGTAAAACAATACTTTCTTTGCATTTCATAGAAGCTTAGATGAAAAATTGTGTCTTGGTTAATTTTCTGGAGCCTCCGAACCGTAGGAACCATCTGAACCGTTCGAACCGTTCGACCCGTAGGAACCGTCCAAATTATACAAACTATCTAAATCCTTCAAATTAATCTAGAAACTTAGAAATTCAATAAACTTGATGTAAAACAAGACTTTCTTTGTATTTTATAGAAGCTTAGATGAAAAATTGTGTCTTGGTTAATTTTCTGGAGCCTCCGAACCGTAGGAACCATCTGAACCGTTCGAACCGTTCGACCCGTAGGAACCGTCCAAATTATACAAACTATCCAAATCCTTCAAATTAATCTAGAAACTTAGAAATTCAATAAACTTGATGTAAAACAAGACTTTCTTTGTATTTTATAGAAGCTTAGATGAAAAATTGTGTCTTGGTTAATTTTCTGGAGCCTCCGAACCGTAGGAACCATCTGAACCGTTCGAACCGTTCGACCCGTAGGAACCGTCCAAATTATACAAACTATCTAAATCCTTCAAATCAATCTAGAAACTTAGAAATTCAATAAATTTTATGTAAAACAATACTTTCTTTGCATTTCATAGAAGCTTAGATGAAAAATTGTGTCTTGGTTAATTTTCTGGAGCCTCCGAACCGTAGGAACCATCTGAACCGTTCGAACCGTTCGACCCGTAGGAACCGTCCAAATTATTCAAACTATCCAAATCCTTCAAATCAATCTAGAAACTTAGAAATTCAATAAATTTTATGTAAAACAATACTTTCTTTGCATTTCATAGAAGCTTAGATGAAAAATTGTGTCTTGGTTAATTTTCTGGAGCCTCCGAACCGTAGGAACCATCTGAACCGTTCGAACCGTTCGACCCGTAGGAACCGTCCAAATTATACAAACTATCTAAATCCTTCAAATTAATCTAGAAACTTAGAAATTCAATAAACTTGATGTAAAACAAGACTTTCTTTGTATTTTATAGAAGCTTAGATGAAAAATTGTGTCTTGGTTAATTTTCTGGAGCCTCCGAACCGTAGGAACCATCTGAACCGTTCGAACCGTTCGACCCGTAGGAACCGTCCAAATTATACAAACTATCTAAATCCTTCAAATTAATCTAGAAACTTAGAAATTCAATAAACTTGATGTAAAACAAGACTTTCTTTGTATTTTATAGAAGCTTAGATGAAAAATTGTGTCTTGGTTAATTTTCTGGAGCCTCCGAACCGTAGGAACCATCTGAACCGTTCGAACCGTTCGACCCGTAGGAACCGTCCAAATTATACAAACTATCCAAATCCTTCAAATCAATCTAGAAACTTAGAAATTCAATAAATTTTATGTAAAACAATACTTTCTTTGCATTTTATAGAAGCTTAGATGAAAAATTGTGTCTTGGTTAATTTTCTGGAGCCTCCGAACCGTAGGAACCATCTGAACCGTTCGAACCGTTCGACCCGTAGGAACCGTCCAAATTATACAAACTATCTAAATCCTTCAAATTAATCTAGAAACTTAGAAATTCAATAAACTTGATGTAAAACAAGACTTTCTTTGTATTTTATAGAAGCTTAGATGAAAAATTGTGTCTTGGTTAATTTTCTGGAGCCTCCGAACCGTAGGAACCATCTGAACCGTTCGAACCGTTCGACCCGTAGGAACCGTCCAAATTATACAAACTATCCAAATCCTTCAAATTAATCTAGAAACTTAGAAATTCAATAAACTTGATGTAAAACAAGACTTTCTTTGTATTTTATAGAAGCTTAGATGAAAAATTGTGTCTTGGTTAATTTTCTGGAGCCTCCGAACCGTAGGAACCATCTGAACCGTTCGAACCGTTCGACCCGTAGGAACCGTCCAAATTATACAAACTATCCAAATCCTTCAAATCAATCTAGAAACTTAGAAATTCAATAAATTTTATGTAAAACAATACTTTCTTTGCATTTTATAGAAGCTTAGATGAAAAATTGTGTCTTGGTTAATTTTCTGGAGCCTCCGAACCGTAGGAACCATCTGAACCGTTCGAACCGTTCGACCCGTAGGAACCGTCCAAATTATACAAACTATCTAAATCCTTCAAATTAATCTAGAAACTTAGAAATTCAATAAACTTGATGTAAAACAAGACTTTCTTTGTATTTTATAGAAGCTTAGATGAAAAATTGTGTCTTGGTTAATTTTCTGGAGCCTCCGAACCGTAGGAACCATCTGAACCGTTCGAACCGTTCGACCCGTAGGAACCGTCCAAATTATACAAACTATCCAAATCCTTCAAATTAATCTAGAAACTTAGAAATTCAATAAACTTGATGTAAAACAAGACTTTCTTTGTATTTTATAGAAGCTTAGATGAAAAATTGTGTCTTGGTTAATTTTCTGGAGCCTCCGAACCGTAGGAACCATCTGAACCGTTCGAACCGTTCGACCCGTAGGAACCGTCCAAATTATACAAACTATCTAAATCCTTCAAATCAATCTAGAAACTTAGAAATTCAATAAATTTTATGTAAAACAATACTTTCTTTGCATTTCATAGAAGCTTAGATGAAAAATTGTGTCTTGGTTAATTTTCTGGAGCCTCCGAACCGTAGGAACCATCTGAACCGTTCGAACCGTTCGACCCGTAGGAACCGTCCAAATTATACAAACTATCTAAATCCTTCAAATTAATCTAGAAACTTAGAAATTCAATAAACTTGATGTAAAACAAGACTTTCTTTGTATTTTATAGAAGCTTAGATGAAAAATTGTGTCTTGGTTAATTTTCTGGAGCCTCCGAACCGTAGGAACCATCTGAACCGTTCGAACCGTTCGACCCGTAGGAACCGTCCAAATTATACAAACTATCCAAATCCTTCAAATCAATCTAGAAACTTAGAAATTCAATAAATTTTATGTAAAACAATACTTTCTTTGCATTTCATAGAAGCTTAGATGAAAAATTGTGTCTTGGTTAATTTTCTGGAGCCTCCGAACCGTAGGAACCATCTGAACCGTTCGAACCGTTCGACCCGTAGGAACCGTCCAAATTATACAAACTATCCAAATCCTTCAAATCAATCTAGAAACTTAGAAATTCAATAAATTTTATGTAAAACAATACTTTCTTTGCATTTTATAGAAGCTTAGATGAAAAATTGTGTCTTGGTTAATTTTCTGGAGCCTCCGAACCGTAGGAACCATCTGAACCGTTCGAACCGTTCGACCCGTAGGAACCGTCCAAATTATTCAAACTATCCAAATCCTTCAAATCAATCTAGAAACTTAGAAATTCAATAAATTTTATGTAAAACAATACTTTCTTTGCATTTCATAGAAGCTTAGATGAAAAATTGTGTCTTGGTTAATTTTCTGGAGCCTCCGAACCGTAGGAACCATCTGAACCGTTCGAACCGTTCGACCCGTAGGAACCGTCCAAATTATACAAACTATCTAAATCCTTCAAATTAATCTAGAAACTTAGAAATTCAATAAACTTGATGTAAAACAAGACTTTCTTTGTATTTTATAGAAGCTTAGATGAAAAATTGTGTCTTGGTTAATTTTCTGGAGCCTCCGAACCGTAGGAACCATCTGAACCGTTCGAACCGTTCGACCCGTAGGAACCGTCCAAATTATACAAACTATCCAAATCCTTCAAATCAATCTAGAAACTTAGAAATTCAATAAATTTTATGTAAAACAATACTTTCTTTGCATTTTATAGAAGCTTAGATGAAAAATTGTGTCTTGGTTAATTTTCTGGAGCCTCCGAACCGTAGGAACCATCTGAACCGTTCGAACCGTTCGACCCGTAGGAACCGTCCAAATTATACAAACTATCCAAATCCTTCAAATCAATCTAGAAACTTAGAAATTCAATAAATTTTATGTAAAACAATACTTTCTTTGCATTTTATAGAAGCTTAGATGAAAAATTGTGTCTTGGTTAATTTTCTGGAGCCTCCGAACCGTAGGAACCATCTGAACCGTTCGAACCGTTCGACCCGTAGGAACCGTCCAAATTATACAAACTATCCAAATCCTTCAAATCAATCTAGAAACTTAGAAATTCAATAAATTTTATGTAAAACAATACTTTCTTTGCATTTCATAGAAGCTTAGATGAAAAATTGTGTCTTGGTTAATTTTCTGGAGCCTCCGAACCGTAGGAACCATCTGAACCGTTCGAACCGTTCGACCCGTAGGAACCGTCCAAATTATACAAACTATCCAAATCCTTCAAATCAATCTAGAAACTTAGAAATTCAATAAATTTTATGTAAAACAATACTTTCTTTGCATTTTATAGAAGCTTAGATGAAAAATTGTGTCTTGGTTAATTTTCTGGAGCCTCCGAACCGTAGGAACCATCTGAACCGTTCGAACCGTTCGACCCGTAGGAACCGTCCAAATTATACAAACTATCTAAATCCTTCAAATTAATCTAGAAACTTAGAAATTCAATAAACTTGATGTAAAACAAGACTTTCTTTGTATTTTATAGAAGCTTAGATGAAAAATTGTGTCTTGGTTAATTTTCTGGAGCCTCCGAACCGTAGGAACCATCTGAACCGTTCGAACCGTTCGACCCGTAGGAACCGTCCAAATTATACAAACTATCCAAATCCTTCAAATCAATCTAGAAACTTAGAAATTCAATAAATTTTATGTAAAACAATACTTTCTTTGCATTTTATAGAAGCTTAGATGAAAAATTGTGTCTTGGTTAATTTTCTGGAGCCTCCGAACCGTAGGAACCATCTGAACCGTTCGAACCGTTCGACCCGTAGGAACCGTCCAAATTATACAAACTATCCAAATCCTTCAAATCAATCTAGAAACTTAGAAATTCAATAAATTTTATGTAAAACAATACTTTCTTTGCATTTCATAGAAGCTTAGATGAAAAATTGTGTCTTGGTTAATTTTCTGGAGCCTCCGAACCGTAGGAACCATCTGAACCGTTCGAACCGTTCGACCCGTAGGAACCGTCCAAATTATACAAACTATCCAAATCCTTCAAATCAATCTAGAAACTTAGAAATTCAATAAATTTTATGTAAAACAATACTTTCTTTGCATTTTATAGAAGCTTAGATGAAAAATTGTGTCTTGGTTAATTTTCTGGAGCCTCCGAACCGTAGGAACCATCTGAACCGTTCGAACCGTTCGACCCGTAGGAACCGTCCAAATTATACAAACTATCTAAATCCTTCAAATTAATCTAGAAACTTAGAAATTCAATAAACTTGATGTAAAACAAGACTTTCTTTGTATTTTATAGAAGCTTAGATGAAAAATTGTGTCTTGGTTAATTTTCTGGAGCCTCCGAACCGTAGGAACCATCTGAACCGTTCGAACCGTTCGACCCGTAGGAACCGTCCAAATTATTCAAACTATCCAAATCCTTCAAATCAATCTAGAAACTTAGAAATTCAATAAATTTTATGTAAAACAATACTTTCTTTGCATTTCATAGAAGCTTAGATGAAAAATTGTGTCTTGGTTAATTTTCTGGAGCCTCCGAACCGTAGGAACCATCTGAACCGTTCGAACCGTTCGACCCGTAGGAACCGTCCAAATTATACAAACTATCTAAATCCTTCAAATTAATCTAGAAACTTAGAAATTCAATAAACTTGATGTAAAACAAGACTTTCTTTGTATTTTATAGAAGCTTAGATGAAAAATTGTGTCTTGGTTAATTTTCTGGAGCCTCCGAACCGTAGGAACCATCTGAACCGTTCGAACCGTTCGACCCGTAGGAACCGTCCAAATTATACAAACTATCCAAATCCTTCAAATCAATCTAGAAACTTAGAAATTCAATAAATTTTATGTAAAATAATACTTTCTTTGCATTTCATAGAAGCTTAGATGAAAAATTGTGTCTTGGTTAATTTTCTGGAGCCTCCGAACCGTAGGAACCATCTGAACCGTTCGAACCGTTCGACCCGTAGGAACCGTCCAAATTATACAAACTATCTAAATCCTTCAAATTAATCTAGAAACTTAGAAATTCAATAAACTTGATGTAAAACAAGACTTTCTTTGTATTTTATAGAAGCTTAGATGAAAAATTGTGTCTTGGTTAATTTTCTGGAGCCTCCGAACCGTAGGAACCATCTGAACCGTTCGAACCGTTCGACCCGTAGGAACCGTCCAAATTATACAAACTATCCAAATCCTTCAAATCAATCTAGAAACTTAGAAATTCAATAAATTTTATGTAAAATAATACTTTCTTTGCATTTCATAGAAGCTTAGATGAAAAATTGTGTCTTGGTTAATTTTCTGGAGCCTCCGAACCGTAGGAACCATCTGAACCGTTCGAACCGTTCGACCCGTAGGAACCGTCCAAATTATACAAACTATCCAAATCCTTCAAATCAATCTAGAAACTTAGAAATTCAATAAATTTTATGTAAAACAATACTTTCTTTGCATTTCATAGAAGCTTAGATGAAAAATTGTGTCTTGGTTAATTTTCTGGAGCCTCCGAACCGTAGGAACCATCTGAACCGTTCGAACCGTTCGACCCGTAGGAACCGTCCAAATTATACAAACTATCTAAATCCTTCAAATTAATCTAGAAACTTAGAAATTCAATAAATTTCATGTAAAACAATACTTTCTTTGCATTTCGGTTCGAACGGTTCGGATGGTTCCTACGGTTCGGATGGCCCAGAACAATAACTAAGACACAATTTTTCATCTAAGCTTCTATGAAATGTTTCTGGATTGATTTGAACGATTTGGACGGTTTATACAGCTTGGACGGTTCCTACGGTTCGAACGATTTCTACGGTTCGGACGTTTCCAGAATCACACTCAGACACAACTTTAAAATTACTCTTATTTTTGATCCGTTGATGAAAATTTTAGTGGATTTGGATTGTTTACATCCCGCCAGTTTTAAATTTCTGCGATCAAAACCCGTGGACATGGAGTTGAAAAAATAGCGTTGCGTAATAAAACTTCCGAATTCATCACGAGACTGGCCACAATTTCTCATCTGAGCTTCTATAAAATGTGAAGAAAGCATTAATGAGACATCAAGTGTACGGATTTTCTCAGTTTCTGGGTAAATTTGAACGATTTGGACGGTTTGTAAAGTGCATACGGTTCCTGCGGGTGTTTTTAGTTTATTGTCTTTTTGCCATATATTTTTCAAGTTTTGTTTTATTTTGTGCACCGTATTCTTGTGTCAAATATGTGTCAGTTTTTATTTTTTTTAATTTTTTTTTATTTATTCTTTTTATATTTATGTCTCTTTTCAGTTTTTGGACATATTTTGTGATGTATTTATGTCTCTTTTCAGTTTTTGGACATATTTTGTGATGGATTTAAAGTTTTTTTTGTCATAGGTTTCATTAAAAAAATTTCTTGTTTTCGTCATATTTATCAAGTTTTTGTCATTCTCGTAATATTTTTTTTTAAATTTTCATATTATTGAAACATTTTTTATTTGAACAACATCATATTTTTGACATCGTTGTGAAAACGTTTTCTGTTTCCTTCGAATGTATAATATTTTATGTGTCACAATTCTCCTAGTTATTCATTAGAAATACGTTATATTATTCAAAAGTTTGTCATACTTTTATTTCTTCTTTCAAATTATTGATATTTCGACCTATTTGGTTGAAAACATATTGGTTGAAGCTTTTGTAATCTTTCTGTCTTACATTCCCATATTGTTCACTTGATTTTTTGAATAGAAAGGAGTTTGATATTTTAAAAATACTTTTTAACATTTTGTCAAAAATTTTCGATCTATTCGTATCGATCCGTTGAACCGTATACTCAGAGGAAATCTTATTATAAATTTCATAAGATACATCTTATGAACCACTTTTTTGCGTCTAAACTAATTTTTTATAAGAGTCTTATGAAATTCTTTCAATTTTCATACGATATTCTTATGAAAAATAGAAGAAACGGCATTGTGAAAAAATGATGAACACATTCATTCATAGTACTGTTTGTTTTTCATCATCTAACAGTACGAAGCAATCGCCAAATCATAGTTATTATAGTTTTCCTTCTATGTTAAATGTTATTGTTATCTCCGGAATGGTAAGTTCGATTTGATGTTTTTGGTGTGAACGTTGAATATAGTAGTAAACTAAAATACATTATTTGTTTATTTTTCAGCAAGCCGATCGGCAAAAAACGAAAGGTCGAAGAATGCGGCAAAAAAAAACTTTGATGGAGCCGTCTGTTGATGCGCTGCTGATGGTGACCATGAAGGATTTAATTTTAAACAAATTTGGCAAACAATAAAGTGAATGTTTTCAGCATGAAATATCGAGAATTTTTCTTATCAGAAAGTGATTTACTATTTTCATAAGAATCTCTTATGAAAAGCAACAACCTCTCATTGAAGTAGGGATTCATCTTCAGAATTCATTCGCGTCATAAGACAATCTTATGAATTTCAATAATTTTTCTTATGGCGCCACTTCATAAGAGAATCTTATGGCATACATAATAGTATTTTTCTGAGTGTACGAAGCGTACGAACCGTACGAACCGTACGAACCGTACGAACCGTTCGAATCGTAGGGAACCGTGGGAACCGTACGAACCGTTCGAACCGTAGGGACCGTACGAACCGTTCGAACCGTAGGAACCATACGAACCGTTCGAACCGTAGGGAACCGTAGGAACCGTACGAACCGTTCGAACCGTAGGAACCGTAGGAACCGTACGAACCGTTCGAACCGTAGGGAACCGTAGGAACCGTAGGAACCGTACGAACCGTAGGGAACCGTAGGAACCGTACGAACCGTTCAAACCGTTCGAACCGTAGGAACCGTACGAACCGTTCGAACCGTAGGGAACCGTACGAACCGTACGAACCGTACGAACCGTACGACCCGTTCGAACCGTAGGGAACCGTAGGAACCGTACGAACCGTTCGAACCGTAGGAACCGTAGGAACCGTACGAACCGTAGGGAACCGTAGGAACCGTAGGAACCGTACGACCCGTTCGAACCGTAGGGAACCGTAGGAACCGTACGAACCGTTCGAACCGTAGGGAACCGTAGGAACCGTACGAACCGTTCGAACCGTAGGGAACCGTACGAACCGTACGAACCGTACGTACGACCCGTTCGAACCGTAGGGAACCGTAGGAACCGTACGAACCGTTCGAACCGTACGACCCGTTCGAACCGTAGGGAACTGTAGGAACCGTACGACCCGTTCGAACCGTAGGGAACCGTAGGAACCGTACGACCCGTTCGAACCGTAGGGAACCGTAGGAACCGTACGAACCGTAGGGAACGTAGGAACCGTACGACCCGTTCGAACCGTAGGGAACCGTAGGAACCGTACGAACCGTTCGAACCGTAGGAACCGTAGGAACCGTAGGAACCGTAGGCCGTACGAACCGTAGGGAACCGTAGGAACCGTACGACCCGTTCGAACCGTAGGAACCGTACGAACCGTTCGAACCGTAGGGAACCGTAGGAACCGTACGAACCGTTCGAACCGTAGGGTACCGTACGAACCGTACGAACCGTACGACCCGTTCAAACCGTAGGGAACCGTAGGAACCGTACGACCCGTTCGAACCGTAGGGAACCGTACGAACCGTACGAACCGTACGAACCGTACGACCCGTTCGAACCGTAGGGAACCGTAGGAACCGTACGACCCGTTCGAACCGTAGGGAACCGTAGGGAACCGTAGGAACCGTACGAACCGTTCGAACCGTAGGAACCGTAGGAACCGTACGAACCGTAGGGAACCGTAGGAACCGTACGACCCGTTCGAACCGTAGGAACCGTACGAACCGTTCGAACCGTAGGGAACCGTAGGAACCGTACGAACCGTTCGAACCGTAGGGAACCGTACGAACCGTACGAACCGTACGACCCGTTCAAACCGTAGGGAACCGTAGGAACCGTACGACCCGTTCGAACCGTAGGGAACCGTACGAACCGTACGAACCGTACGAACCGTACGACCCGTTCGAACCGTAGGGAACCGTAGGAACCGTACGACCCGTTCGAACCGTAGGGAACCGTAGGAACCGTACGACCCGTTCGAACCGTAGGGAACCGTAGGAACCGTACGAACCGTTCAAACCGTAGGGAACCGTAGGAACCGTACGAACCGTTCGAACCGTAGGGAACCGTACGAACCGTACGAACCGTACGAACCGTTCGAACCGTAGGAAACCGTAGGAACCGTACGACCCGTTCGAACCGTAGGGAACCGTAGGAACCGTACGAACCGTTCGAACCGTAGGGAACCGTAGGAACCGTACGAACCGTTCGAACCGTAGGAACCGTAGGAACCGTACGAACCGTACGAACCGTTCGAACCGTTCGAACCGTAGGAACCGTAGGAACCATAGGAACCGTACGAACCGTAGGAACCGTACGCCGTTCGAACCGTAGGAACCGTTCGAACCGTTCGAACTGTAGGGAACCGTACGAACCGTACGAACCGTTCGAACCGTAGGGAACCGTAGGAACCTTACGAACCGTTCGAACCGTAGGAACCGTACGAACCGTAGGAACCGTAGGAACAACCGTTCGAACCGTAGGGAACCGTAGGAACCGTAGGAACCGTACGAATCGTTAGAACCGTTCGAACCGTAGGAACCGTAGGGGTCCAGAGGATCAGTAGGGGTCCGTTAGTATGACCTTTTTTTTTGTTCCGGAGGTATCCGTAAGTTTCCGTAGGGTTCCGAGGGATCCGTAGGGCTCCAAGGGATCCGTAGGGTTCCGAGGGATCTGTAGGGTTCCGTAGGGAACTGTAGGGTTCCGTAGGGAATTGTGAGGAACCGTAGAAACCGTTCGAACCGTACCGTAGGAACCGAATCGTTGGAATCGAAGGATCCCGAGGATCCGTCAGAACTGAAGGATCTCGAGGAGAACCGTAGGAAAACTTAGGAACCGTAGGGATCCTAATGTATCCGTTGGAACCGTAGGAACCGGAGGAAGCATACAAACCTCAGGAACCAGAGGGAACATTGGAACCGTAGGGACCTTCAGGTCCTGAACCCTCAAACCGTCGGAACTATTCGTACGAACCTTGGACTGTTCTAACGATTTGGACTTTCCGATCATTTGATTGAAATGAATTGGTAAGGGAGCCCTTCTGTTTCCCCCATCGCCCCCTGCTGGGATAATAATAAAGTCAGCGTCTCTTATAATCATACCCATTATTTTCGTACCCAGAAACCCTCTCATATTACATTTAATCCCATTGGTTGATAAGTTCATGCTTTATATGGAACCCGTTCCTTTCCTACCTTCTCCACCCTGTAAGGCGTGTGGATCTATGAAAATCGTTGAAACATTTCTTTTTCTCAAATACCTTTCCATTTTGTACTTGATTTGCTGGCTTTGTGGAAACATAAATTGAGAATTAATGCTAAAAAATTGTATTGGGCCATCCTCCACTCTGCTCATGGACGCAATAAATCATAGAACATTATTCCCGCAAACAATTTCCCATATCAATTTAGTCCATGGTCAGCTCAAATGCAGGAGCTTCGCCCAGAATTGCATGTAACAATGGAACAATGGAAAGTAAAAAGCTAAACATGATACAAATCAACATCCAATCGATACGTCCAGGTTCCAAAAGAGACTCCCTACACAAACCAACCAACAATCAACAATTCCGAAACAGCTTGTTTCTGCTAATTCAAGAACTTGGCCAGGAAGCTGCCCAAAATCCATCTTCACGTACGCTTCGTCATCCATGAGGATGCATCCGTCGTACTCCGTTGGAACCTTGTTGTATAACTTCCGGACACGTCCTTTGGCTACTATAATCTTCTTCAATGTCCGATCCGGTTGCCGATAAGATCGATTCCCTCGCGCAGACGAATCATTGAATTTCTTGGCGATGGCCATAGTCCGACTGCCCTGAGTTTGCCTTAATCGTTATAACACCTACCAAAGCAGTTTTCGATCCTTAATTCCACCATGACGCTTACAGTACCATATCCCTGTGGCCTCCGCTAATAATGTAAATGTAAGATGATAAATTTTCCAATCCCATACGGCACCATCCGAGCAAAATGGTTGGAGTAAAAAAAATAACACACTAAAACCGGCAAATTCTCATTCATAGAATCCGCATTCACCTTCTCGGTTGTTGGTTGTCAGAAGGATAGTGTCTATTGTATGCACAGACATGGTACAGAATGGCAACCAACTTAATGCGGAAAACCTGCCGAGATCTCCTTATGGAAGCATGTTTACAAATAATGGAAGTACCTGATTCGGTAAAAAATATACATAGTAAAATCTACACACACTCACATATCCTCGATGATGTTGTTATGCTGCCTCCCCAAGTTGTCGGCTCGAAACTCATCTATCTCTCGTGCATTTCAAGTATTTTTCATGTTTATTAAATTATTTTGGTAAAATATGTGCATGCATTTTCCTGCTGCTTTCGTTGTAACCCTTTTCCATTTCGGGGTTTCCTCCAGCTTCTTCTGCTGCTCAATCTTTCCTTCTTGCAAGTATGACAAGTGAACAAAATGGCATCTGGCAGGCAGGTGAATCGGCAGCTCGTTCTCACCGAGGCCAAAAGGCTTTACCGATTTTGCTCCGACATATGTTCCGTTTGACAGTAATGGCATCGGAATGACAATACCCGGCCGGATGTCGAAAACCGACGTTCGTTGTTTGTTCATGAAAATTGTTGAATTCGATTATCAGCCAGCAGCGGACAGGCGAAGCTGCTACTGACGTTCCGCTTTACATGGGAAAAAATGTGAAAGAATGCTCGAATACTAAAATATTTCCAATTTTATTCGAGGCTTTTTCAATCAAAAATGACATGTTGGCAAAGAACATAGAAATTATCTGAGATCTTGTTCACATCCTCTGTCAAACTTATCTCAAAAAATTAGAAATTTGTTCAAAATATTTCTGTCGGAGAAAATTAATCGGATTCAGAAGAAATGTTCAGTCCGAGAAAATTTGTCAAGTTTGAGAAAAATTGTTCCCTAGAGGACAACTTAAGCTTTTGATCACGTTTATCGATTTGGAAAAAAAATCAGAATGTACTGTTTTACACAGTCTTTCAAAATTTTGATATCATAATGTAAAATTTGACTAAGTTACAGCAAATTTTGTGAGGCATTCTCAATTCTACTTTAACTAAAAAAAGCTGTATCTCTCTTCCTAGTGCCCGCAAAATGTTTAAAACTCATTGCGTTTTTTAAGTGTGTGCAAGTTTCATGAAAAATATCAACTGTTAGAGAAAAGAACTCTGTCTTAATTAGAAATTTTTGCACTGTTCAGTGCGATTTAATTCTTTTTTGAACGCAAGTGTAAATAACAAAAATCACAAAATTGAAAACAAAATCGAAAATATGCTTAAATATAATAACAAAATTCATGAATCTGACAAATCTGTCCAAACAAACGGTTTTGTCAAAATTGATAAAATTGACAAACATTGATAAATTCAACAAAATTGACAAAATAGAAAAAAAATATTAAAATAAACAAATTGACAAAATAATAAAAATTGACAAAATCGCAAAATTGACAAAACTGTAAAAATTGACAAATTGCAAAAATTGAATAAATATACAAAATTGACAAAATTGCAATTGGATAAATATAAAAATTTACAAAAA
Source organism: Uranotaenia lowii (assembly GCF_029784155.1). Taxonomy (NCBI): domain Eukaryota; kingdom Metazoa; phylum Arthropoda; class Insecta; order Diptera; family Culicidae; genus Uranotaenia; species Uranotaenia lowii. The sequence goes on from NC_073691.1 coordinate 40,928,100, forward strand.
TGACAAAAATGACAAAAATGACAAAAATGACAAAAATGACAAAAATGACAAAAATGACAAAAATGACAAAAATGACAAAAATGACAAAAATGACAAAAATGACAAAAATGACAAAAATGACAAAAATGACAAAAATGACAAAAATGACAAAAATGACAAAAATGACAAAAATGACAAAAATGACAAAAATGACAAAAATGACAAAAATGACAAAAATGACAAAAATGACAAAAATGACAAAAATGACAAAAATGACAAAAATGACAAAAATGACAAAAATGACAAAAATGACAAAAATGACAAAAATGACAAAAATGACAAAAATGACAAAAATGACAAAAATGACAAAAATGACAAAAATGACAAAAATGACAAAAATGACAAAAATGACAAAAATGACAAAAATGACAAAAATGACAAAAATGACAAAAATGACAAAAATGACAAAAATGACAAAAATGACAAAAATGACAAAAATGACAAAAATGACAAAAATGACAAAAATGACAAAAATGACAAAAATGACAAAAATGACAAAAATGACAAAAATGACAAAAATGACAAAAATGACAAAAATGACAAAAATGACAAAAATGACAAAAATGACAAAAATGACAAAAATGACAAAAATGACAAAAATGACAAAAATGACAAAAATGACAAAAATGACAAAAATGACAAAAATGACAAAAATGACAAAAATGACAAAAATGACAAAAATGACAAAAATGACAAAAATGACAAAAATGACAAAAATGACAAAAATGACAAAAATGACAAAAATGACAAAAATGACAAAAATGACAAAAATGACAAAAATGACAAAAATGACAAAAATGACAAAAATGACAAAAATGACAAAAATGACAAAAAACAAAAATGACAAAAATGACAAAAATGACAAAAATGACAAAAATGACAAAAATGACAAATATGACAAAAATGACAAAAATGACAAAAATGACAAAAATGACAAAAATGACAAAAATGACAAAAATGACAAAAATGACAAAAATGACAAAAATGACAAAAATGACAAAAATGACAAAAATGACAAAAATGACAAAAATGACAAAAATGACAAAAATGACAAAAATGACAAAAATGACAAAAATGACAAAAATGACAAAAATGACAAAAATGACAAAAATGACAAAAATGACAAAAATGACAAAAATGACAAAAATGATAAAATTGACAAAATAACAAAATTTATTTGTTTTACAAAACATTCAAAAATTTCAAAATAAACCAAAATCGAAGCTAATAGCATGTTTTACAAAATTTTATCATATTTGTCATCTTTGAAATTTTTATCTTTTGTGTAATTTATGTAAAATTTGTCAGTGTTATCAATTTTGTTAATTTTTTTTTTATTTTTCAATTTTGATTTTTTTAACTCTTTGATTTTGTCAGTTTTGAAAATTTTGTTAATCTTTTTTACTTTTATAACTTTTGTTAATTTCGTCAGCCTGTTTAAATATTATTATTAACTTAATTTTCACAAGAAACCCAAAAGACAAAATTAAAGTTTTTAGCATGTTTTACAAAATTTCATAACATCTGCCATTTTTAAAATTTTTAATCTTTTTTTTGTAATTTATGTTAATTTTGTCAGTTTTATCCGTTTTGTCAATTTTCCTCAGTTTTTTTTTCAATTTTGATTTTTTTTTTTATTCTTATAATTTTGTCAGTTTTGACAACTTTGTTTATTTTGTCTCTTTTATCACTATTATCAATATCATCATTTTTTTAAATTTTGTACTTTTTTCAATCTGGAAATTCATTAAAAAAAAATCTATATTTGTCAATTTTGATGTTTTCTTCCATTTCGTCATTTTTGCCAATTTTGTAATATTTGTCGTTTCCTTAAATTTGACTAACATTTACCATTATTTCAATTTTTCACATACATAGGTTTTTTTTTCGATTCATTAATTTTGTTAATTTTGTTATTTTAGAAAATTTAATATTTTTTATTTCTCATGCAGTTTCGCCATTTTGACAAAATTTTCCATTATAGCAAAATTGACAAAAATGGCATGAAGACAAAATTGAAAATGTTGACATTTCAAAATTGTAGAATTAATCAATATTTGTTGATACGACCTATTATTGGTCCCCAGTGGGGGACTCCCCACAAAGCAATTGTAATTTAACCAAATACTGTTTTTCATAAATTCATTTTTTTCAACCTCTGAGGATACTTATAGCAAACATTGAGTGATTTAAAACACATTATTAGGCATCTTTTCAAAAAATTTATTCCTTATTTTATAACATCTTTCATTTTAAAGTTAGCGTATGCTTTTACTCCAGAAAGAGTAACATGAGTATGATTACAATGTCTAAAAACGGAATTATACGAGATATTCCACGATTCAGTCAATCAAAAATCTTCAATAAATTGCAAAATATGTTTTTTTTATGAAAATTATAATTATTGTAAGCTATCAGATTTGGATTTGAAATTTTTACTCCTAATTAACTCAAAAAAAACTACAGAATGGTGATTAAGAATTGAAATATCAAAGTTTCATCATTCGGAACTTTCATTGACATTCACAAGTTGAATTACGAATAAATTATTTAAGAACAAAATTCTTAAAGAAAATCAAAGATTCAAATTTCAAATAAGAGATCTCTGGTTGAGTGTTCTGTTATAAAATGCTCTTTTTGATTCATAATTATTCAGAGTATTTGTTTGGAATTTAGATTCAGGATCAGGAATACTGAATTTTCATTCAGGTTTTAAATGTAGAATCAAGATCCGTAATGAAAATTCAGAATTGCATCGAAAACACAAATAATTAAAAATCACTATTATTAAATTGATCTGAATTCATTTTCGATTTTTTTAAAGTAAAAATGTATATTTTAGTTCAAATTTGTCTCCATAGGATTTGAATACTGAAATAAGTTATTAATGAAAATTCGTGTTGATAAATAACTTTTACATTATCTTCAGGTTTAAGAAAATTCGGCTGGAATATTTTTTATTAGTGAAGTTTTAAATATTATTTATATTGTAGATAATTCAAAACCAAAATTTTAATATTAATTTAAATGTATAGAGATTACAGGATTTGAAATCTGATTTGAATTTTATTCTTAAACTTTTAGCTTAATTTTCAGCAAAGTTTTTCTTTCAAACGAACCTTCAAGATCCCTTATTTATTTATTAGAGCTCCAAGAAAACTGGAATTTTTTGGGTTTTATTATTACTCAAACTTTATGCAGGCATTTTTCAAGCAAAAATGTTAAAGGAAAAACTCTTTCACAAAACCGCCACCACACTTTCTGAGGCAGTTCTACCTACATCCCTGCATGAGTATCTTTTTTTCTGAATTTTAAGCAAAAGTTAAAGTCAATTTAGTCCATTAATTGTCATCCAAGAAATTATCAAACCTTCTAAATATTCAAGGTGTGGTGTAAGGGAGATCCACTCTCTAAAAAAACGCATACAAGGTGCCCACACACACTCAATGAATTTCATTCCTATCATCGGTGTTTCGTGCCGCCAACCCAGAAGAACGCACAATAAATTTTTGATATTCAGTTAGTCAAATTGATTTATAGCTTATTTTCGGTCCTGTCGCCAGCCAGCACAATTTATTGCCACCGAGATAAAACTGAAACGGAAGGTATAGGATGAGAAAAATTGTTCCAAGATTTTTCGCACCTTAGACTCATCAGG